>NC_069501.1:699732260-699824760 GCF_027579735.1 Bombina bombina | reverse complement strand
TTCTCTCTCTCTCTCTCTCTCTCTCTCTCTCTCTCTCTCTCTCTCTCTCTCTCTCTCTCTCTCTCTCTCTCTCTCTCTCTCTCTCTCTCTCTCTCCTCCCTCCCCTGTGTGTGTGTGTCTCTCTCTCTCTCTCTCGCTTCTCTCTCTCTCTCTCTCGCTTCTCTCTCTCTCTCTCTCCTCCCTCCCCTGTGTGTGTGTGTCTCTCTCTCTCTCTCTCTCTCTCTCTCTCGCTTCTCTCGCTTCTCTCTCTCTCTCTCTCTCTCTCTCTCTCTCTCTCTCTCTCTCTCTCTCTCTCTCTCTCTCTCTCTCTCTCTCTCTCTCTCTCTCTCTCTCTCACTCTTCTCTCACTCTCTCTCTCTCTCTCTCTCTCTCTCTCTCTCTCTCTCTCTCGCTTCTCTCTCGCTTCTCTCTCTCTCTCTCTCTCTCACTCTCTCTCTCTCTCTCTCTCTCTCTCTCTCTCTCTCGCTTCTCTCTCTCTCTCGCTTCTCTCTCTCTCTCGCTTCTCTCTCTCTCTCTCGCTTCTCTCTCTCTCTCGCTTCTCTCTCTCTCTCTCGCTTCTCTCTCTCTCTCTCGCTTCTCTCTCTCTCTCGCTTCTCGCTCTCTCTCGCTTCTCGCTCTCCCCCCCTCGCGCTCTCTCGCTCTCCCCCCCCTCGCGCTCTCTCGCTCTCCCCCCCCTCGCGCTCTCTCGCTCTCCCCCCCTCGCGCTCTCTCGCTCTCCCCCCCCTCGCGCTCTCTCGCTCTCCCCCCCCTCGCGCTCTCTCGCTCTCCCCCCCCTCGCGCTCTCTCGCTCTCCCCCCCTCGCGCTCTCCCCCCCCTCGCGCTCTCTCGCTCTCCCCCCCCTCGCGCTCTCTCGCTCTCCCCCCCCCTCGCGCTCTCTCGCTCTCCCCCCCCTCGCGCTCTCTCGCTCTCCCCCCCCCTCGCGCTCTCTCGCTCTCCCCCCCCCTCGCGCTCTCTCGCTCTCCCCCCCCTCGCGCTCTCTCGCTCTCCCCCCCCTCGCGCTCTCTCGCTCTCCCCCCCCTCGCGCTCTCTCGCTCTCCCCCCCTCGCGCTCTCTCGCTCTCCCCCCCCCTCGCGCTCTCTCGCTCTCCCCCCCCTCGCGCTCTCTCTCTCTCTCTCGCTCCCCCCCCTCTCGCGCTCTCTCTCGCTCCCCCCCTCGCTCCCCCCCTCGCTCTCAAAAATTAATTTTATCTAGCTATTTGCACACCAAAAATAAAATTTGAAATTGTATGTTATTTCAAAACCAACTCTAACAGCTAGATGTGTTGGCGTACATTTTCAATGTAAAAATTGCAAAAAAATATTGCTATTTCATGTTGCTATTTAAAAACCAAAAATAAAATTTGAAAATTGGAAAAAAAATATTACTATTTCAGCTCCAAAAATAAATTTCATGTTGCTATTTAAAAAACAAAATTTTAAATTTGTATGTTATTTCAAAACCAACTCTAACAGCTAGATGTGTTGGCATAAATTTGAGTTGGTGTTGAATTTCAATTTTGGTGTTCAAATTTATTTTTGGAGTTGGAATAGCAACATCAAATTTGTTTACATTGCAAATGTATGCCAACACATCTAGCTGTTAGAATTTGTTGGTGTTGAAATAACAACATACAATTGAAAAATTTATTTTTGATGTTGAAATAGCAACATAATTTCTCCCCCCCCCCCTAATTATTCAACTTTTACATTGCCAATGTATGCCAACGCATCTAGCTGTTAGAGTTGGTGTTGAAATAGCAACATAGCATTTACAATTTAGTTTTGGTATTGAAATGGGAACATTACATTTATTTTTGGAGTTGGAATAGCAACATCAAATTTGGTTACATTGCAAATGTATGCTAACACATCTAGCTGTTAGAATTTATTCAATGCTCTAATCTTGGTTTTATTTCTGCTTTTGGTTTTATTTCACACTATATTACCATCAAAATTCATAATTGTTTTCTATAACCCCTGTTTGTGTATTCAGCCACAATCTCCAAGCAACAAACAGGGGTTATAGTAAATAATTATGAATTTTGATGGTAATATTTTTTTTTTGTACTGATAATTTGGTTATTTTATTTATAAATAATCACCCATACAATTACACAGAAAATGCAATTGTTTTCTATACCCCCTGCTTGGAGATTGTGGCTGAATACAGAATGAGCATTTCTAAGGGAAATGATTTGCATATCATTAGATAAGTGGTTTGAATAGGCTGTGGGGCATGGTAAAGTAGCATGGAAGTACAGCCATTTTGCTTGGGTGTTCCACAATCGTCAAGCTGCAACTACAAGCAGTGTTACAAAAGGTAAAATTTATACAGAATTCTAAAAAATTTATTCATCAGTATACATTTTTATAGTCATGACAACTGCGCAATTGTAGATACTGGAGTTTATTTCACTGAGTGTACTGGTCCTTTAACCAAAATACCCATTATAGTTAATGAGCAAGTTGTTAGAGCATCTCTCCACTTTTGGACTAGATCATCATTATCCAAGTCATATTAGGGGAACTTCTTTATCCTTAGACCTCTAGGTATTTTCTTAGAATCAATGTAATGGTTAAAGGCTACCATATCCCACATTAGACGTAGATCCATTAATAGTAATCTCTCAAGATGATTGAACAAACTAACAATGTCCATATCAGCAGTTTCTTTTCTTGCAGTGGAAAAAACCTTTTCAAAATGACCCTTAATGTTTTCAATATTAAAAATAGACTTGTTGAGGCTAATTGCCGCCTCCTCCATGTTTGCTGAGTGTGATAAGTAATGGATGCCTAAAAAAATGCTAATGCATAAACCAAACAGATGCATTGCCTAAAAACGCTAAACAGTTTGCAGTGACTGATTAATGTGTGCCCTTGAAATATAGGGAGCTGAGACTTAGTATAACAGTGGGTGTTACTTGAGTGTATTGATCACTTCCAAATGTCAATTGTGATTCCAATATAAACTTTACCCACTACTTAGGCTCCTTTTCACAGTTCCCAATATTATATTCTTACACTTTAAATTTTCTTTCTCCTACATTGGTGTATCCGGTCCACGGCTTCATCCTTACTTGTGGGAATATTCTCAATCCCTACAGGAAGTGGCAAAGAGAGCACACAGCAGAGCTGTTCATATAGCTCCCTTCAGGCTCCGCCCCCCCCAGTCATTCTCTTTGCCGCTCTAACAAGTAGCATCTCCACGGGGGTGGTAAAGAGTATGTGGTGTTATATTTGTAGTTTTATTTCTTCAATCAAGAGTTTATTTTAAAATAGTGCCGGTTTGTACTATTTACTCTGAGGCAGAACAGTGATGAAGATTTCTGCCGAGAGGAATATGATTTTAGCACCAGTAACTAAAATCCATTGCTGTTCCCACGCAGGACTGTTGAATACCAGAGAACCTCAGTTGGGGGAACAGTTTGCAGGCTTAACGGCTTCAGGTATGATCAGTCATTTTTCTAACAAGACCAAGTAATGCTAGAAGACTGTCAGAAATCCCCTCAGGGATAGGTAAGCCATTTTTCTCAAACTCTGTATAAAATAATGGCTTAAATTAAGGGCTCAATGCTGGTTGACACTATTGTGGGCTTAATCGATTGCTTATTAGCATGTTTCAGTATGCATAAGGTGTTTTTTGAGACTTTTATGGGGTTTAATATTGCGCCTGGCACTTAATTAGACACCTAATCTAGTCTATAAGGCCCCACCACTCTGGAAGGAAGAGAGTGGAGGCCTCATTTTCGCGCCTCAATTGCGCAGTTGTTTTGACTAGACAGTTCATGCAGCTTCACGTGGGGAGTCCAGAGACATCAGAAAGGACTTCAGAGAGGCTTATTTCTCTTGTAAGGTGTATCCAGTCCACGGATCATCCATTACTTGTGGGATATTCTCATTCCCAACAGGAAGTTGCAAGAGGACACCCACAGCAGAGCTGTAATATAGCTCCTCCCCTAACTGTCATAGCCAGTCATTCTCTTGCAACTCTCAACAAGCTAGGACGTTGTAGGAGAGAGTGGTTAAATATAGCTAGTTTATTTTCTTCAATCAAAAGTTTATTTTTAAATAGTACCGGAGTTGTGCTATTTTATCTCAGGCAGTAAATAGAAGAAGAATCTGCCTGAGGTTTCTATGGCGTGCAGTTTATTCTGCTATCAGGTATGTGCAGTTATAATTTTTTCTAGAGATGGAAAAAACTAGAAAATGCTGCTGATACCGGATTAATGTAAGTTAAGCCTGAATACAGTGATTTAATAACGACTGGTATCATGCTTACTCCCAGGGGTAATACCCTTATGATATTGCAATATAAAACGTTTGCTGGCATGTTTAATCGTTTGTATATATGCATTGGGGATAAAACTTTATTGGGGCCTAGTTTTTTCCACATGGCTGGCTTAAATTTAAACTAGAAACAGTTTCCTGAGGCTTTCCACTGTTGTAGTATAAAAGTTACAGTTGGTGCAGTTAAAATTACAAACTGTGACATCCAGCTTCCCTCAAAGGCCCTCTGAATGCTATAGGACATCTCTAAAGGGCCCAAAGGCTTTCCAAAGTCGTTTATTGGGGAAGGTAGGGCCACAGCTTGCTGTGGCAGTTGGTTGTGACTGTTAAAAAAACGTCTATTTCGTTTTTTTGATCTGTTTTTTGAACCAAGGGGTTAATCATCCATTTGCAAGTGGGTGCAATGCTCTGTTAGCCTATTATACACACTGTAAAAATTTCGTTTGATTTACTGCATTTTTTCACTGTTTTTCAAATTCTGACAATTTGTTTCTCTTAAAGGCACAGTACTGTTTTTTATATTTGCTTGTTAACTTGATTTAAAGTGTTTTCCAAGCTTGCTAGTCTCATTGCTAGTCTGTATAAACATGTCTGACATAGAAGAAACTCCTTGTTTATTATGTTTAAAAGCCATGGTGGAACCCCCTCTTAGAATGTGTACCAAATGTACTGATTTCATTTTATGCAATAAAGATCATTTTCTGTATTTAAAATTTTTTATCACCAGAGGAATCTGACGAGGGGGAAGTTATGCCGACTAACTTTCCCCATGTGTCAGACCCTTTGACTCCCGCTTAAGGGACTCACGCTCAAATGGCGCCAAGTACATCTAGGGCGCCCATAGCGTTTACTTTACAAGACATGGCGGCAGTCATGGATAATACACTGTCAGCGGTATTAGCTAGACTACCTGAACTTAAAGGTAAGCGAGATAGCTCTGGGGTGAGACAACATGCAGAGCATACTGACGCTTTAAGAACCATGTCTGATACTGCCTCACAATATGCAGAAGCTGAGGAAAGAGAGCTTCAGTCAGTGGGTGATGTTAATGACTCAGGAAAGATACCTGATTCTAATATTTCTACATTTAAATTTAAGCTTGAACACCTCCGCGAGGTATTAGCTGCTCTGAATGACTGTGATACCATTGCAGTGCCAGAGAAATTGTGTAGACTGGATAAATACTTTGCAGTGCCAGTGTGTACTGATGTTTTTCCAAATACCTAAAAGGTTTACAGAAATTATTAATAAGGAATGGGATAGACCAGGTGTGCCGTTCTCTTCCCCTCCTATTTTTAGAAAAATGTTTCCAATAGATGCCACCACACGGGACTTATGGCAGACAGTCCCTAAGGTGGAGGGAGCAGTTTCTACTCTAGTAAAGCGTACTACTATCCCTGTCGAGGACAGTTGTGTGTTTTTTTTTTTTAGATCCAATGGATAAAAAATTAGAGGTTACCTTAAGAAAATATTTATTCAACAAGGTTTTATCCTACAGCTCCTTTCATGCATTGCCCCTGTCACTGCTGCTGCGGCGTACTGGTTTGAGTCTCTGGAAGAGGCTTTACAGGTAGCGACTCCATTGGATGACATACTTGGCAAACTTAGAGCACTTAAGCTAGCCAATTCTTTTATTCTGATGCCATTGTTCATTTGACTAAACTAACGGCTAAGAATTCTGGTTTTGCTATACAGGCGCGCAGAGCGCTATGGCTTAGATCATGGTCAGCTGACGTGACTTCAAAATCTAAGCTACTTAACATTCCCTTCAAGGGGCAGACCCTATTCGGGCCTGGTTTCAAGGAGATTATTGCTGATATCACTGGAGGAAAAGGTCATGCCCTTCCTCAGGACAGGTCCAAATCTAGGGCCAAACAGTCTAATTTTCGTGCCTTTCGAAACTTCAAGGCAGGTGCGGCATCAACTTCCTCTAATGCTAAACAAGAGGGAACTTTTGCTCAATCCAAGACGGTCTGGAGACCAATCCAGACCTGGAAAAAAAAAGTAAGCAGGCCAAAAAGCCTGCTGCTGCCTCTAAGACAGCATGAAGGAACGGCCCCCTATCTGGTAACGGATCTAGTAGGGGGCAGACTTTCACTCTTCGCCCAGGGCGTGGGCAAGAGATGTTCAGGATCCCTGGGCGTTGGAAATTATATCCCAGGGATATCTCCTGGACTTCAAAGCTTCCCCCCCCAAAAGGGAGATTTCACCTTTCACAATTATCTGCAAACCAGATAAAGAGAGAGGCATTCTTACACTGTGTACGAGACCTCCTTGTTATGGGAGTGATCCATCCAGTTCCAAAGGAGGAACAGGGACAGGGTTTTTACTCAAATCTGTTTGTGGTTCCCAAAAAAGAGGGAACCTTCAGACCAATTTTGGATCTAAAGATCTTAAACAAATTCCTCAAAGTTCCGTCGTTCAAGATGGAATCTATTCGTACCATCCTACCAATGATCCAGGAGGGTCAATATATGACTACAGTGGATCTAAAGGATGCTTATCTTCACATTCCGATACACAAAGATCATCATCGGTTTCTCAGGTTTGCCTTTCTAGACAGGCATTACCAGTTTGTAGCTCTTCCCTTTTGGATTAGCTACAGCCCCAAGAATCTTTACAAAGGTTCTAGGGTCGCTTCTGGCGGTCCTAAGGCCGCGGGGCATAGCAGTAGCCCCTTATTTAGACGACATCCTGATACAGGCGTCAAACTTCCAAATTGCCAAGTCTCATACGGACGTAGTACTGGCATTTCTGAGATCGCATGGGTGGAAAGTGAACGAGGAAAAGAGTTCTCTATCCCTACTCACAAGAGTTTCCTTTCTAGGGACTCTGATAGGTAAATTTTCATTTCTACAGAATCTGACGGAGTCAAGGTTATCAAAGCTTCTAAATTCCTGCCGGGTTCTTCATTCCATTCCGTTCCCTTCGGTGGCTCAGTGTATGGAAGTAATCGGCTTAATGGTAGCGTCAATGGACGTAGTGCCGTTTGCACGCTTACATCTCAGACCGCTGCAACTATGCATGCTCAGTCAGTGGAACGGGGATTACACAGATTTGTCCCCTCAACTGAATCTGGACCAAGAGACCAGGGATTCTCTTCTCTGGTAGCTATCTCGGGTCCATCTGTCCAAAGGTATGACCTTTCGCAGGCCAGATTGGACAATTGTAACAACAGATGCCAGCCTTCTAGGTTGGGGTGCAGTCTGGAATTCCCTGAAGGCTCAGGGATCGTGGACTCAGGAGGAGTCTCTCCTTCCAATAAATATTCTGGAACTAAGAGCGATATTCAATGCTCTTCAGGCTTGGCCTCAGTTAGCAACTCTGAGGTACATCAGATTTCAGTCGGACAACATCACGACTGTAGCTTACATCAACCATCAAGGGGGAACAAGAAGTTCCCTAGCGATGTTAGAAGTTTCAAAAATAATTTGCTGGGCAGAGATTCACTCTTGCCACCTATCAGCTATCCATATCCCAGGTGTAGAGAACTGGGAGGCGGATTTTCTAAGTCTTCATACTTTTCATCCGGGAGAGTGGGAACTCCATCCGGAGGTTTTTGCACAACTGATTCATCGTTGGGGCAAACCAGAACTGGATCTCATGGCATCTCGCCAGAACGCCAAGCTTCCGTGTTACGGATCCAGGTCCAGGGATCCCAAGGCGACACTGATAGATGCTCTAGTAGCGCCCTGGTCTTTCAACCTGGCTTATGTGTTTCCACCGTTTCCTCTGCTCCCTCGACTGATTGCCAAGATCAAGCAGGAGAGAGCATCGGTGATTCTGATAGCACCTGGGTGGCCACGCAGGACCTGGTATGCAGATCTAGTGGACATGTCATCCTTTCCACCATGGTCTCTGCCTCTGAGACAGGACCTTCTACTTCAGGGTCCTTTCAACCATCCCAATCTAATTTCTCTGAGGCTGACTGCCTGGAGATTGAACGCTTGATTTTATCAAAGCGTGGCTTCTCCGAGTCAGTCATTGATACCTTAATACAGGCACGAAAGCCTGTCACCAGGAAAATTTAACATAGGATATGGCGTAAATATCTTTATTGGTATGAATCCAAGGGTTACTCATGGAGTAAGGTCAGGATTCCCAGGATATTATCTTTTCTCCAAGAAGGTTTGGAAAAAGGATTGTCAGCTAGTTCCTTAAAGGGACAGATTTCTGCTCTGTCTATTCTTTTGTACAAGCGTCTGGCAGATGTTCCAGACGTTCAGGCATTTTGTCAGGCTTTAGTTAGAATCAAGCCTGTGTTTAAACCTGTTACTCCACCATGGAGCTTAAATTTGGTTCTTAAGGTTCTTCAAGGAGTTACGTTTGAACCTCTTCATTCCATAGATATCAAACTTTTATCTTGGAAAGTTCTGTTTTTGGTAGCTATTTCCTCGGCTCGTAGAGTCTCTGAGCTATCTGCCTTATAATGTGATTCTCCTTATCTGATTTTTTCATACGGATAAGGTAGTCCTGCATACCAAACCTGGGTTCTTACCTAAGGTGGTATCTAACAAGAATATCAATCAAGAGATTGTTGTTCCATCCTTGTGTCCTAATCCTTCTTCGAAGAAGGAACGTCTATTACACAATCTGGACGTGGTTCGTGCTTTGAAGTTTTACTTACAAGCTACTAAAGATTTTCGTCAAACATCTGCTTTGTTTGTTGTCTACTCTGGACAGAGGAGAGGTCAAAAGGCTTCGGCAACCTCTTTCTTTTTGGCTAAGAAGCATAATCCGCTTAGCCTATGAGACTGCTGGACAGCAGCCTCCTGAAAGGATTACAGCTCATTCCACTAGAGCTGTGGCTTTCCACTTGGGCCTTTAAAAATGAGGCTTCTGTTGAACAGATTTGCAAGGCGGCGACTTGGTCTTCGCTTCATACTTTTTCAAAATTTTACAAATTTGATACTTTTGCTTCTTCGGAGGCTATATTTGGGAGAGAGGTTTTACAGGCAGTCGTTCCTTCCATTTAAGTACCTGCCTTGTCCCTCCTTTCATCCGTGTACTTTAGCTTTGGTATTGGTATCCCACAAGTAATGGATGATCCGTGGACTGGATACACCTTACAAGAGAAAACACAATTTATGCTTACCTGATAAATTTAATTCTCTTGTGGTGTATCCAGTCCACGGCCCGCCCTGTCATTTTAAGGCAGGTAATTTTTAAATTTAAACTACAGTAACAACTGCACCCTATGGTTCCTCCTTTCTCGGCTTGTTTTCGGTCGAATGACTGGCTATGACAGTTAGGGGAGGAGCTATATTACAGCTCTGCTGTGGGTGTCCTCTTGCAACTTCCTGTTGGGAATGAGAATATCCCACAAGTAATGGATGATCCGTGAACTGGATACACCACAAGAGAAATAAATTTATCAGGTAAGCATAAATTGTTTTCTTACTCAAATAATCCCTAAGGAAGGTAAAAGCCACAGTAGAGGCTGTGGCATTGTGCTGTAGTGTTTTTAACCGGTTAACTGCTGTTCTTAGCTCCGGTTTGGGCATTAAGGTGTTAATTGGTCTGAAAAATTGTGTGCAATCTTTTCAAAGCATTAAGACAATGTGGTGACAATTTCATTAAAATCGGATGATTTTTTTGATGTTTTTTTGATGTTTTAGTAATAGTGTGCACTTTTATTATTTAAAGACACAGTAACGTTTTTGTCAAAATTATTTTTTATTGCATTGAAGTTCTGTCTAACTCTGTCAAACATGTCTGAACCTTCAGATAGCATTTGTTCTGTATGTTTAAAGGCCAAGGCGGTGCCCCCATTAAACTTGTGTGAAGTGTGCTATAGCGTCGAAACAGCTTCAGGACCGCACAGTCACGCTTATAGATGTAGCCCAAAATGATTCTTTAGCTGAAGGTAGTGAGGATAGTCCACTATCCTCTCCTTCTGTGTCAACACCAGCTATGCCCTCGCCAGCGATGCCCAGTACATCTAGCGCACCGATTCCTATTACTTTGCAACAGTTAGCGGCAGTAATGGATAATTCTCTCGCAGCATTTTTATCCAAACTGCCAGCTTTTCCAAGGAAGCGTGATAGCTCAGTTTAAAATACAGAAGATGAGCAAGCAGACGCAGCGGATAATTTATCTGTAGTGCCCTCACATCAATCTGATTTGGCGGTGAGGGAGGGCCTGTCTGAGGGAGAAATTTCTGACACAGGAAAAGTTTCTCAGCAGGCAGAGCCAGATACCATAGCATTTAAATTTAAGTTAGAACACCTCTGCGCCCTACTTAAGGAGGTCCTAGCTACACTTAATGATTGTGACCCTTTGGTGGTCCCAGAAAAATTGTGTAAAATGGACAAATTCTTAGAGGTCCCAGTACACACTGATGCGTTTCCGATACCTAAGAGGGTGGCGGATATAGTGACTAGGGAGTGGGAGAGACCAGGTGTACCTTTTGTTCCCACCCCTATATTTAAGAAAATGTTCCCCATTGTTGACCCCAGAAAGGACGCGTGGCAGACGGTCCCTAAGGTAGAGGGGGCAGTTTCAACACTAGCTGAACGCACGACTATACCAATAGAAGATAGTTGCGCTTTCAAAGATCCTATGGATAAAAAATTAGGTTTGCTTAAGAAAATTTTTGTTCAACAAGGTTTTCTTCTTCAACCAATTTCTTGCATTATTCCTGTAACCACTGCAGCATCTTTTTGGTTTGAGGAACTAAAAAACTCGCTCCAGAAGGAGACTTCTAAAGATGAAGTCATGGACAGAATTCACGCCCTGAAGTTGGCTAATGCCTTCATTACAGATGCCGCTTTTTAGTTAGCTAAATTGGCGGCGAAAAATTCAAGTTTTGCAATCGTGGCGCGCAGAGCGCATTGGCTAAAATCTTGGTCGGCGGATGTGTCGTCCAAAACAAAATTGCTTGATATTCCTTTCAAGGGTAAGACCCTATTCGGGCCAGAGTTGAAAGAAATTATTTCAGATATCACTGGGGGAAAGGGCCATGCCCTTCCACAAGATAGACCTTTCAAAGCTAAAAATAAGTCTAATTTTCGTTCCTTTCGCAATTTCAGGAACGGACCTGCTTCTACCTCTACAGCCACTAGGCAAGAGGGTAACGCATCCCAGCCCAAGCCAGCATGGAAACCATTGCAAGGCTGGAACAAGGGTAAACGGGCCAAGAAGCCTGCTGCTGCTACCAAGACAGCATGAAAGGGTAGCCCCCGATCCGGGACCGGATCTAGTAGGGGGCAGACTTTCTCTCTTTGCTCAGGCCTGGGCAAGAGATGTTCCGGACCCCTGGGCACTAGAAATTGTCTCTCAGGGGTATCTTCTGGAATTCAAGGACCTTCCTCCAAAGGGAAGGTTCCACATGTCTCGCTTATCTTTAGACCAGATAAAGAGACAGGCATTCTTACGTTGCGTAGAAGACCTTCTAAAAATGGGAGTGATGCACCCTGTTCCAACAGCAGAACAAGGACTGGGTTTTTACTCAAACCTGTTTGTAGTTCCCAAAAAGGAAGGAACTTTCAGGCCAATCCTGGATTTAAAAATCCTAAACAAATTCCTCAGAGTTCCATCATTCAAAATGGAAACCATTCGGACAATTTTACCAATGATCCAGGAGGGTCAATATATGACTACCGTGGACTTAAAGGATGCGTACCTGCATATTCCTATCCACAAAGATCACCATCAGTTCCTGAGGTTCGCTTTTTTGGACAAGCATTACCAATTCGTGGCCCTTCCCTTCGGATTGGCCACTGCTCCAAGAATTTTCACAAAGGTGCTAGGGTCCCTTCTAGCGGTGCTAAGACCAAGGGGCATTGCAGTAGCACCTTACCTAGACGACATCTTAATACAAGCGTCGTCCTTTCACAAAGCAAAGGCTCATACGGACATTGTTCTAGCCTTTCTAAGGTCTCATGGGTGGAAGGTGAACATAGAAAAAAGTTCTCTGTCCCCGTTCACAAGGGTTCCCTTCTTGGGAACAATAATAGACTCGGTAGAAATGAAGATCTTTCTGACGGAGGTCAGGAAGTTAAAGCTTTTGAACACTTGTCGAGTTCTTCATGCCATTCCTCAACCCTCCGTAGCTCAGTGCATGGAGGTAATAGGACTCATGGTTGCGGCAATGGACGTGGTTCCCTTTGCTCGAATTAATTTAAGACCACTGCAACTGTGCATGGTCAAACAGTGGAATGGGGATTATGCAGATTTGTGTCCCCAGATACAAATGGACCAGAAAACCAGAGACTCACTCCTCTGGTGGTTGTCTCAGGATCACCTGTCTCAGGGAATGAGTTTCCGCAGACCGGAGTGGACCATTGTCACGACCGACGCCAGCCTCTCGGGCTGGGGTGCGGTCTGGAAGTCCCTGAAAGCTCAGGGTCTATGGTCTTGGGAAGAATCTTTTCTCCCGATAAACATTTTGGAATTACGAGCGATATTCAATGCGCTCCAGGCATGGCCTCAACTAGCGGAGGCCAAATTCATCAGATTTCAGTCGGACAACATGACTGTAGCGTACATCAATCATCAGGGAGGAACAAAGAGTTCCCTGGCGATGAGGGAGGTATCCAAGATCATCAAATGGGCAGAGGATCACTCCTGCCATCTATCAGCAATTCACTTCCCAGGAGTGGACAACTGGGAAGCGGATTATCTGAGTCGTCAGACCTTCCATCCGGGGGAGTGGGAACTTCACCCGGAGGTTTTTGCCCAGTTAACTCAACTATGGGGCCTTCCAGATCTGGATCTGATGGCGTCACGTCAGAACTCCAAAGTTCCACGTTACGGGTCCAGGGATCCCAAGGCGACATTGGTAGATGCCTTAGTAGCGCCTTGGTCGTTCAATCTAGCTTATGTCTTTCCACCGTTTCCTCTTCTCCCCCGGCTAGTAGCCAGGATCAAACGGGAGAAGGCTTCGGTAATTCTGATAGCTCCTGCGTGGCCACGCAGGACTTGGTATGCAGACCTGGTGAATATGTCATCGGTTCCACCATGGAAGCTACCTTTGAGGCAGGACCTTCTAATCCAAGGTCCATTCACACATCCAAACCTAGTTTCTCTGCAACTGACTGCTTGGAGATTGAACGCTTGATTCTCGCTAAGCGTGGGTTTTCGAAATCGGTTATAGATACTCTGATCCAGGCTAGGAAGCCTGTCACCAGAAAAATTTACCATAAGATATGGCGGAAATATCTTTGCTGGTGCGAATCCAAGGGTTACTCATGGAGTAAGATTAGGATTCCAAGGTTACTATCTTTTCTCCAAGAAGGATTGGAGAAAGGTCTGTCAGCTAGTTCCTTAAAAGGACAGATATCTGCTCTGTCTGTTTTGTTACACAAGCATCTGGCAGCCATGCCAGATGTTCAGGCTTTAGTTAGAATCAAGCCTGTCTACAGACCTGTGGCTCCTCCATGGAGTCTAAATTTAGTTCTTTCAGTTCTTCAAGGGGTTCCGTTTGAACCTCTACATTCCATAGATATTAAGTTATTATCTTGGAAAGTTTTGTTTTTGCTAGCTATTTCTTCTGCTAGAAGTTTCTGAATTGTCTGCTTTGCAGTGTAATTCACCCTATCTGGTATTTCATACAGATAAGGTCGTTTTATGTACCAAACCTGGTTTTCTTCCAAAAGTGGTTTCCCGTAAGAATATTAACCAGGAAATAGTTGTTCCTTCTCTGTGTCCTAATCCAGTTTCTAACAAGGAACGTCTGTTACACAATCGTGATGTGGTTCGTGCTTTGAAGTTTTATTTAAAAGCAACTAAAGACTTCAGACAAACATCGTCCTTGTTTGTCGTCTATTCTGGCAAGAGGAGAGATCAAAAAGCGCCTGCGACCTCTCTGTCTTTCTGGCTGAAAAGTATAATCCGATTGACTTATGAGACTGCTGGAAGGCAGCCTCCTGAACGAATTACAGCTCACTAGAGCTGTGGCTTCCACATGGGCTTTCAAGAATGAGGCTTCTGTTGAACAGATCTGTAAGGCAGCGACTTGGTCTACACTGCATACATTTGCCAAATTTTACAAATTCGATACTTTTGCTTCTTCGGAGGCTATTTTTGGGAGAAAGGTTTTGCAAGCAGTGGTGCCTTCCGTTTAGGTTACCTGACTTGTTCCCTCGCTTTGGTATTGGTTCCCACAAGTAAGGATGAAGCCGTGGACCGGATACACCAATGTAGGAGAAAACAGAATTTGTTTACCTGATAAATTTCTTTCTCCTACGGTGTATCCGGTCCACGGCCCACCCTGGCATTTTGGTCAGGTTTAAATTTATTTTTGTAAACTACAGTCACCACTGCACCCTATGGTTCTCCTTTTTCTCCTAACCGTCGGTCGAATGACTGGGGGGGGCGGAACCTGAGGGGAGCTATATGGACAGCTCTGCTGTGTGCTCTTTGCCACTTCCTGTAGGGATTGAGAATATTCCCACAAGTAAGGATGAAGCCG
Organism: Bombina bombina; assembly: GCF_027579735.1. NCBI lineage: Eukaryota > Metazoa > Chordata > Amphibia > Anura > Bombinatoridae > Bombina > Bombina bombina. The sequence continues at coordinate 699,810,081 of NC_069501.1, read as the reverse complement.
TGGACCGGATACACCGTAGGAGAAAGAAATTTATCAGGTAAACATAAATTCTGTTTTTTGACCGTAGTCCTCATCAGTTGAGCAACGCCAAATGCTCTAATAAGGTAGGTAGAAGGGAAGCGGTATTGCTCAAGTCCATGAATAAGCGACAGGATTCAAGAGCCAATCTAAGCAGGGTTTCAGATATCCGGATAGTGCAAAAGTGTGCCGTAGTCTGTTGAGGTCTAAAATGGATACATTGTTACACCAGATTTGTCAGTTGCATTTTTGGCATTTTTAACATTTTTTATTCTGTTATAAGTATTTATGTATTTATGCCACACGTTAGTTTGGAACCAAGTATTGTTTATTGACCACAGCCGTTGATATGGTAACGATATATGGGTGGCCTTTGATTGGCTGTAGCCGGTATAAAGGCGTTTCCTAACGTGCAGGGGGTTTATAATCATGTTTTTTATGTGATTCTGTCTGCTACTTTGTAGTGTTGCTTCGGCTCATGGCTATTTTGGAACATAACAGCCTATGTCTAGTGATGCGGCCTTTTCGGTCGGGCGTGCTTTTGCATGGACTGCACTTGTGACTCCATTTCTCCTTTCCTGACCGCGTGGCGACGGAAAAATCCTGGTCCGCTGGTGTCTGGTTCTCTGGAGGTGGCAGTGTCCCAGTTATGGAGGATTCTTGGAGACGGATGTCTCTGATTCAGACTCTACTTATTGCGATTTTTTTTCGGGAACTAGAGTGTTCCTTCCCATTGGAGGTTTTAGGTCCTCCATACCGCCGTTCTTTTGGTTTTGCCTTTCATGGTCTCTTTGCAAGTGTCCCTTTAGGACTTGTTCCTTTTAGAGGTTCTCTTCCTTTGGGTCGAGACTTTCTGGTTCTGGACTTCGTCCGGGTTTTCTGGTGGCTTTGGCCTCTTAAGGAAGTGATGGCTGTGAGGCTCTGTCTTCCTTCAAGAGTTAGTCGCCTTCATATCAGGGGCAATAGGAGGTGTTGTCTCTTTCCAAGCTTTTTGCTTAGGGGATGTTTTTCTGCCTAGGTTCAGGATGATTTGCATTCTTCTCCCTTGGGTGTGGTCCTCTGAAACGTTAATATGAAAAGATTATGGAGACTAGCCTTTCTTTCTACTCTTTTGGGTGACTCTGTTCTTCTTCTCATTTCCTTTAGTGTTGCTCTTGGGGCCTTTGGGCTCTAGAAAAATTGCGTGACTTTGTCGCGGCCTAGTACCTTGGTAGGGGGGTATTGACCTCCGGCTAAGTGTCCCTTTGGGCTGGGAGTTACGAGTGAGTCCTGTACCTGTTCTCCAGGATTCCTGGTTCTCATCCCCTGTCAGGTCTGATTGCTTCAGATAGGGTATCTTGTGTTCCCCGAGGGTGTCGTTCGTTCTAGGGCAATTCTGGGTCCAGGGTTCTTGTCTTGGATCCTTCTTGGATGTCTGGAGACTTATGATCCTGTGGACTGGTTCGGGATGACCCAGTTTTTAGTGTGGTTTTTTTTTTTTTTTTTTTTTTAGGGACCCTATGTTGCGACATAGGGGCTAGCTCTTTGGACTTGCTGGCAGGAAGGCCAGAGTTCACATCCACCTTCGGGTACTGGTTATAAACTTTAAGGCCTGACTTGTCCTTCGGACAGAGTGTGCTCCTCTATTGGGTCAACAGTGGTGTCTGGATGTTTTTTTTTTTTTTTTTTTTTTTTTTTTATTCGGTCTGTGTTTTGATCATACTATGGCTTCATGTCTTGTGCATATGTATGCTGTTCTTATCTGTGCCCTTCTCTTTTGAGGGGATAGTTTGTCTTCCTTATGAGCTGGGATTTACAATCTCTGTAGGGTCTTTGTCCTGCCATGTGTGTAGGAGGTTGGATCAGATGGCTTATTTCTGTAGGGGCAGCATCTGCTGCTCTGTGGGCTCTGTTCCACCTGTTGGAATTTGATCTCTCTATGTAGACACTGTCTAAGAGAGCTGTGACAGGTCTTCCTACGGATCTATTGCTTTTTTTTTCTCTCTTCCAGGTCACTGGGTTCTCCTTGGGAGTGCCTTATTTCTCTTGTAAGATGTATCAAGTCCACGGATTCATCCATACTTGTGGGATATTCTCCTTCCTAACAGGAAGTGGCAAAGAGAGCACCCACAGCAGAGCTGTCTATATGGCTCCTCCCTTAGCTCCACCCCCCCAGTCATTCTCTTTGCCTGCTTAACTGCTAGGAAGGGTGAAGTGAGTGTGGTGACAAAAATGTTAGTTTTTATTTTCTCAAGCAAAAGTTTATTTTAAATGGTACCGGTGTGTACTATTCACTCTCTGGCAGAAAAGGGATGAAGATTTCTGGCAGAAAAGGGATGAAGATTTCTGCAAGGAGGATGATGATCTTAGCATTTTGTAACTAAGATCCACTTCTGTTCTCACAAGGGCTGAGGAGTACAGGAAAACTTCAGTTGGGGGAACGGTTTGCATGCTAAGCTGCATTGAGGTATGTTCAGTCTATTTTTTTTCTAGACAGACTGATAATTCTAGAAAAAGGCTGGCAATATCCCCATGAGGGAAGGGTAAGCTGTATTCAGATACTTAGTAGGAATCCCAGCTTGCATAAAGGGCTCATTGGTTACTGGTGACACTGTTAGGAAAAAACGTTTTTTTATTGCAAACATAACTTTCTCCAACATAGGTGTGTCCGGTCCACGGCGTCATCCTTACTTGTGGGATATTCTCTTCCCCAACAGGAAATGGCAAAGAGCCCAGCAAAGCTGGTCACATGATCCCTCCTAGGCTCCGCCTTCCCCAGTCATTCTCTTTGCCGTTGCACAGGCAACATCTCCACGGAGATGGCTCAGAGTTTTTTGGTGTTTAAATGTAGTTTTTATTCTTCTATCAAGAGTTTGTTATTTTAAAATAGTGCTGGTATGTACTATTTACTCTGAAACAGAAAAGAGATGAAGATTTCTGTTTGTAAGAGGAAAATGATTTTAGCAACCGTTACTAAAATCGATGGCTGTTTCCACACAGGACTGTTGAGAGGAATTAACTTCAGTTGGGGGAAACAGTGAGCAGACTTTGGCTGCTTGAGGTATGACACATTTCTAACAAGACTTGGTAATGCTGGAAGCTGTCATTTTCCCTATGGGATCCGGTAAGCCATTTTCTTAATTTTCAATATAAGAATAAAAGGGCTTCACAAGGGCTTTAAAGACTGGTAGACATTTTTCTGTGCCAAAACGATTACTTTATAAGCATATTTAATGGTTTATAACTTTGGAGAGTTATTTTAATCTTGGGAATTTTATTAAAAAAAACGGCAGGCACTGTATTGGACACCTTTTTCACTGGGGGCCTTTTCTAGTCATAGGCAGAGCCTCATTTTCACGCCACTAATGCGCAGTTGTTTTTGAGAAGCAAGGCATGCAGATGCATGTGTGAGGAGCTCAGATCCACTGAAAAAGCTTATTGAAGGCGTCATTTGGTATCGTATTCCCCTCTGGGCTTGGTTGGGTCTCAGCAAAGCAGATACCAGGGACTGTATAGGGGTTAAATGTAAAAACGGATCCGGTTCCGTTATTTTAAGAGTTAAAGCTTTCAAATTTGGTGTGCAATACTTTTAAGGCTTTATGACACTGTGGTGAAATTTTGGTGAATTTTGAATATTTCCTTCATACTTTTGCGTATATTCAGTAAAAAAGTGTGTTCAGTTTAAAATTTAAAGAGACAGTAACGGTTTTATTTTAAAACGTTTTTCTTCTGTTATGTGTGATCAGTCCACGGGTCATCATTACTTCTGGGATATAACTCCTCCCCAACAGGAAATGCAAGAGGATTCACCCAGCAGAGCTGCATATAGCTCCTCCCCTCTACGTCAGTCCCAGTCATTCTCTTGCACCCAACGACTAGATAGGATGTGTGAGAGGACTATGGTGATTATATTTAGTTTTTATGACTTCAATCAAAAGTTTGTTATTTTACAATAGCACCGGAGCGTGTTATTACTTCTCTGGCAGAGTTTGAGGAAGAATCTACCAGAGTTTTTTACTATGATTTTAACCGGAGTAGTTAAGATCATATTGCTGTTCTCGGCCATCTGAGGGAGGTAAAAGCTTCAGATCAGGGGACAGCGGGCAGATGAATCTGCATTGAGGTATGTAGCAGTTTTTATTTTCTGAATGGAATTGATGAGAAAATCCTGCCATACCGTTATAATGACATGTATGTATACACTTCAGTATTCTGGGGATGGTATTTCACCGGAACTACTCTGTTAAAAGTCACTAATCCTTTTAATAAGTATTTATCATGTTAAACGTTTTTGCTGGAATGTAGAATCGTTTACATTTCTGAGGTACTGAGTGAATAAATATTTGGGCATTATTTTCCACTTGGCAGTTGTTTGGTTTTAATTGTGACAGTTTCGTTTCTCTTCACTGCTGTGTGTGAGGGGGAGGGGCCGTTTTTGGCGCTCTTTGCTACGCATCAAAAAATTCCAGTCAGTTACTCTTATATTTCCTGCATGATCCGGTTCATCTCTGACAGATCTCAGGGGTCTTCAAACTTCTTTGGAGGGAGGTAGATTCTCTCAGCAGAGCTGTGAGAATTTTATATTGACTGTGAATAAAAACGTTGCTCTGTAATTTTTATGTCAAATTTAATTATTGTTATTTTTCTAATGGGAACAAACCTTTGCTAAAAGTTGTGTTGTTTTAAAGTTTGATGCTATAACTGTTTTTCAGTTCATTATTTCAACTGTCATTTAATCGTTTAGTACCTCTTTGAGGCACAGTACGTTTTTGCTAAAAAAGATTATAACCAAGTTGCAAGTTTATTGCTAGTGTGTTAAACATGTCTGACTCAGAGGAAGATATCTGTGTCATTTGTTCCAATGCCAAGGTGGAGCCCAATAGAAATTTATGTACTAACTGTATTGATGCTACTTTAAATAAAAGTCAATCTGTACAATTTGAACAAATTTCACCAAACAGCGAGGGGAGAGTTATGCCGACTAACTCGCCTCACGCGGCAGTACCTGCATCTCCCGCCCGGGAGGTGCGTGATATTATGGCGCCTAGTACATCTGGGCGGCCATTACAGATAACATTACAAGATATGGCTACTGTTATGACTGAAGTTTTGTCTAAATTACCAGAACTAAGAGGCAAGCGTGATCACTCTGGGGTGAGAACAGAGTGCGCTGACAATACTAGGGCCATGTCTGATACTGCGTCACAGCTTGCAGAGCATGAGGACGGAGAGCTTCATTCTGTAGGTGACGGTTCTGATCCAAACAGATTGGATTCAGATATTTCAAATTTTAAATTTAAATTGGAGAACCTCCGTGTATTACTAGGGGAGGTCTTAGCAGCTCTCAATGATTGTAACACCGTTGCAATACCAGAGAAACTGTGTAGGTTGGATAAATACTTTGCGGTACCGGCGAGTACTGACGTTTTTCCTATACCTAAGAGACTAACTGAAATTGTTACTAAGGAGTGGGATAGACCCGGTGTGCCGTTCTCACCCCCTCCAATATTTAGAATGATGTTTCCAATAGACACCACCACTCGGGACTTATGGCAAACGGTCCCTAAGGTGGAGGGAGCAGTTTCTACTTTAGCTAAGCGTACCACTATCCCGGTGGAGGATAGCTGTGCTTTTTCAGATCCAATGGATAAAAAATTAGAGGGTTACCTTAAGAAAATGTTTGTTCAACAAGGTTTTATATTGCAACCCCTTGCATGTATCGCGCCGATTACGGCTGCGGCAGCATTTTGGATTGAGTCTCTGGAAGAGAACCTTAGTTCATCTACGCTAGACGACATTACGGACAGGCTTAGAGTCCTTAAACTAGCTAATTCATTCATTTCGGAGGCCGTAGTACATTTAACCAAACTTACGGCTAAGAACTCAGGATTCGCCATACAGGCACGTAGGGCGCTGTGGCTAAAATCCTGGTCAGCTGATGTTACTTCTAAGTCCAAATTACTTAATATACCTTTCAAGGGGCAGTCTTTATTTGGGCCCGGTTTGAAAGAAATTATCGCTGACATTACAGGAGGTAAGGGCCACGCCCTACCTCAAGACAAAGCCAAAGCTAAGGCTAGACAGTCTAATTTTCGTCCCTTTCGGAATTTCAAAACAGGAGCAGCATCAACCTCCACTGCACCAAAACAGGAGGGAGCTGTTGCTCGTTACAGGCAGGGCTGGAAGCCTAACCAGTCCTGGAACAAGAGCAAGCAGGCCAGGAAACCTGCTGCTGCCCCAAAGACAGCATGAACCGAGAGCCCCCGATCCGGGACCGGATCTAGTGGGGGGCAGACTTTCTCTCTTCGCCCAGGCCTGGGCAAGAGATGTTCAGGATCCCTGGGCGCTAGAGATCATATCTCAGGGATACCTTCTAGACTTCAAATTATCTCCCCCAAGAGGGAGATTTCATCTGTCAAGGTTGTCAACAAACCAGATAAAGAAAGAAGCGTTTCTACGCTGTGTACAAGATCTGTTATTAATGGGAGTGATCCATCCGGTTCCGCGGTCGGAACAAGGACAAGGGTTCTACTCAAACCTGTTTGTGGTTCCCAAAAAAGAGGGAACTTTCAGGCCAATCTTAGATTTAAAGATTCTAAACAAATTCCTAAGAGTTCCATCGTTCAAAATGGAAACTATTCGGACAATCTTACCCATGATCCAAAAGGGTCAGTACATGACCACAGTGGATTTAAAAGATGCTTACCTTCACATACCGATTCACAAAGATCATCACCGGTATCTAAGGTTTGCCTTCTTAGATAGGCACTACCAGTTTGTAGCTCTTCCATTCGGATTGGCTACGGCTCCAAGAATCTTCACAAAGGTTCTGGGTGCCCTTCTGGCGGTACTAAGACCGCGAGGGATTTCGGTAGCTCCGTACCTAGACGACATTCTAATACAAGCTTCAAGCTTTCAAACTGCCAAGTCTCATACAGAGTTAGTTCTGGCATTTCTAAGGTCGCATGGATGGAAAGTGAACGAAAAGAAGAGTTCTCTTTTTCCTCTCACAAGAGTTCCATTCTTGGGGACTCTTATAGATTCTGTAGAAATGAAGATTTACCTGACAGAAGACAGGTTAACAAAGCTTCAAAATGCATGCCGTGTCCTTCATTCCATTCAACACCCGTCAGTAGCTCAATGCATGGAGGTGATCGGCTTAATGGTAGCGGCAATGGACATAGTACCTTTTGCACGCCTACACCTCAGACCGCTGCAATTGTGCATGCTAAGTCAGTGGAATGGGGATTACTCAGATTTGTCCCCTACTCTGAATCTGAATCAAGAGACCAGAAATTCTCTTCTATGGTGGCTTTATCGGCCACACCTGTCCAGGGGGATGCCATTCAGCAGGCCAGACTGGACAATTGTAACAACAGACGCCAGCCTACTAGGTTGGGGCGCTGTCTGGAATTCTCTGAAGGCTCAGGGACTATGGAATCAGGAGGAGAGTCTCCTTCCAATAAACATCCTGGAATTGAGAGCAGTTCTCAATGCCCTTCTGGCTTGGCCCCAATTAACAACTCGGGGGTTCATCAGGTTTCAGTCGGACAACATCACGACTGTAGCTTACATCAACCATCAGGGAGGGACAAGAAGCTCCCTAGCAATGATGGAAGTATCAAAGATAATTCGCTGGGCAGAGTCTCACTCTTGCCACCTGTCAGCAATCCACATCCCGGGAGTGGAGAACTGGGAGGCGGATTTCTTGAGTCGCCAGACTTTTCATCCGGGGGAGTGGGAACTTCATCCGGAGGTCTTTGCCCAAATACTTCGACGTTGGGGCAAACCAGAGATAGATCTCATGGCGTCTCGCCAGAACGCCAAACTTCCTCTCTACGGGTCCAGATCCAGGGATCCGGGAGCGGTTCTGATAGATGCTTTGACAGCACCTTGGAACTTCGGGATGGCTTATGTGTTTCCACCCTTCCCGCTGCTTCCTCGATTGATTGCCAAAATCAAACAGGAGAGAGCATCAGTGATTCTAATAGCGCCTGCATGGCCACGCAGGACTTGGTATGCAGATCTAGTGGACATGTCATCCTGTCCGCCTTGGTCTCTACCTCTAAGACAGGACCTTCTGATACAGGGTCCATTCAAACATCAAAATCTAACTTCTCTGAAGCTGACTGCTTGGAAATTGAACGCTTGATTTTATCAAAACGTGGTTTTTCTGAGTCGGTTATTGATACCCTGATACAGGCTAGGAAGCCTGTTACCAGAAGGATTTACCATAAAATATGGCGTAAATACCTATACTGGTGCGAATCCAAAGGTTACTCCTGGAGTAAGGTTAGGATCGCTAGGATATTGTCCTTTCTACAAGAAGGTTTAGAAAAGGGTTTATCAGCTAGTTCATTAAAGGGACAGATTTCAGCTCTGTCCATCTTGTTACACAGGCGTCTGTCAGAAAATCCAGACGTCCAGGCCTTTTGTCAGGCTTTAGCTAGGATCAAGCCTGTGTTTAAAGCTGTTGCTCCGCCATGGAGTTTAAACTTAGTTCTTAACGTTTTACAGGGTGTTCCGTTTGAACCCCTTCATTCCATTGATATAAAATTGTTATCTTGGAAAGTTCTGTTTTTAATGGCTATTTCCTCGGCTCGAAGAGTCTCTGAGTTATCAGCCTTACATTGTGATTCTCCTTATCTGATTTTTCACTCAGACAAGGTAGTTCTGCGTACTAAACCTGGGTTCTTACCTAAGGTAGTCACTAACAGGAATATCAATCAAGAGATTGTTGTTCCATCCTTGTGTCCAAATCCTTCTTCAAAGAAGGAACGTCTTCTACACAATCTGGATGTAGTTCGTGCCCTCAAGTTCTACTTGCAGGCAACTAAAGATTTTCGCCAAACTTCTTCCCTGTTTGTCGTTTATTCTGGACAGAGGAGAGGTCAAAAAGCTTCTGCTACCTCTCTCTCTTTTTGGCTTCGTAGCATAATACGTTTAGCCTATGAGACTGCTGGACAGCAGCCTCCTGAAAGAATTACAGCTCACTCCACTAGAGCTGTGGCTTCCACTTGGGCCTTTAAGAATGAGGCCTCTGTTGAACAGATTTGCAAGGCTGCAACTTGGTCTTCGCTTCATACTTTTTCCAAATTTTACAAATTTGACACTTTTGCTTCTTCGGAGGCTATTTTTGGGAGAAAGGTTCTTCAGGCAGTGGTTCCTTCTGTATAATGAGCCTGCCTATCCCTCCCGTCATCCGTGTACTTTTGCTTTGGTATTGGTATCCCAGAAGTAATGATGACCCGTGGACTGATCACACATAACAGAAGAAAACATAATTTATGCTTACCTGATAAATTCCTTCTGTTGTGTGATCAGTCCACGGCCCGCCCTGTTTTAAGGCAGGTAAATATCTTTTAAATTATACTCCAGTCACCACTTCACCCTTGGTTACTCCTTTCTCGTTGATTCTTGGTCGAATGACTGGGACTGACGTAGAGGGGAGGAGCTATATGCAGCTCTGCTGGGTGAATCCTCTTGCATTTCCTGTTGGGGAGGAGTTATATCCCAGAAGTAATGATGACCCGTGGACTGATCACACAACAGAAGAAAGGAATTTATCAGGTAAGCATAAATTATGTTTTTGTGCTTTGTTATCAAGTTTATGCCTATTAACATGTCTGAACTATCAGATAGACGATGTTCTGTATGTTCGGAAGCCAAGGTTCCTCTCCATTTAAATATATGTGATGAATGTGACAAACAAAGTAGGGACAATGATGCCACTGATAATAATGTTGCCCAAAATGATTCCTTAAGTGAGGGGAGTAAGCATGGTACTGCATCATCTCCTATGTCTTGCCCACTCAGGAGGTCCCTAGTGAATCTAGTGCGCCAATCCTCCTTACTATGCAACAATTAACGGCTGTAATGGATAATTCTATTAAAAACATTTTATCCAAAATGCCCACTTATCAGCGAAAGCGCGACTGCTCTGTTTTAGATACTGAAGAGCATGAGGACGCTGATGATAATGGTTCTGACATGCCCTTACACCAGCTGAAGTCTTGGTCAGCGGATGTGTCCTCCAAGAACAGATTGCTTAACATCCCTTTCAAGGGGAAAACGCTGTTTGGCCCTGACTTGAAAGAGATTATTTCAGACATCACTGGGGGAAAGGGCCACGCCCTTCCTCAGGATAGGTCTTTTAAGGCTAAAAATAAAACAAATTTTCGTCCCTTTCGCAGAAACGGACCAGCCTCAAATTCTACATCCTCTAAGCAAGAGGGTAATTCTTCTCAAACCAAGCCAGCCTGGAGACCGATGCAAGGCTGGAACAAAGGTAAGCAGGCCAACAAGCCCGCTACCGCGACCAAGACAGCATGAGATGCTGGCCCCCGATCCGGGACCGGATCTGGTGGGGGGCAGACTCTCTCTCTTCGCTCAGGCTTGGGCAAGAGATGTTCAGGATCCTTGGGCGCTAGAAATAGTTTCTCAAGGTTATCTCCTGGAATTCAAGGAACTACCCCCAAGGGGAAGGTTCCACAGGTCTCAATTGTCTTCAGACCAAATAAAAAGACAGGCATTCTTACATTGTGTAGAAGACCTGTTAAAAATGGGAGTGATTCATCCTGTTCCATTAGGAGAACAAGGGATGGGGTTTTACTCCAATCTGTTCATAGTTCCCAAAAAAGAGGGAACATTCAGGCCAATTTTGGATCTCAAGATCCTAAACAAATTTCTCAAGGTCCCATCGTTCAAGATGGAAACCATTCGGACAATTCTTCCTACCATCCAGGAAGGTCAATTCATGACCACGGTGGATTTAAAGGATGCGTATCTACATATTCCTATCCACAAGGAACATCATCGGTTCCTAAGATTCGCCTTTCTGGACAGGCATTACCAGTTTGTGGCACTTCCATTCGGATTAGCCACTGCTCCAAGAATTTTCACAAAGGTACTAGGGTCCCTTCTAGCGGTGCTAAGGCCAAGGGGCATTGCAGTAGTACCTTACTTGGACGACATTCTAATTCAAGCGTCGTCTCTGCCACAAGCAAAGGCTCATACGGACATTGTCCTAGCCTTTCTCAGATCTCACGGGTGGAATGTGAACGTAGAAAAAAGTTTTCTATTCCCGTCAACAAGAGTTCCCTTCTTGGGAACAATAATAGACTCCTTAGAAATGAAGATTTTTCTGACAGAGGCCAGAAAATCAAAATTTCTAAGCTCTTGTCAAGTACTTCATTCTGTTCTTCTTCCTTCCATAGCGCAGTGCATGGAAGTAATAGGTTTGATGGTTGCGGCAATGGACATAGTTCCTTTTGCGCGGATTCATCTAAGACCATTACAACTGTGCATGCTCAGACAGTGGAATGGGGATTGTACAGACTTGTCCCCGACGATCCAAGTAGATCAGAGGACCAGAGATTCACTCAGTTGGTGGCTGACCCTGGACAACCTGTCTCAAGGGATGAGCTTCCGCAGACCAGAGTGGGTCATTGTCACGACCGACGCCAGTCTGGTGGGCTGGGGCGCGGTCTGGAACTCCCTGAAAGCTCAGGGTCTATGGTCTCGGGAAGAATCTCTTCTCCCGATAAACATTCTGTAACTGAGAGCGATATTCAATGCTCTCAAGGCTTGGCCTCAACTAGCAAAGGCCAAATTCATAAGGTTTCAATCAGACAACATGACGACTGTTGCATATATCAACCATCAGGGGGGAACAAGGAGTTCCCTGGCGATGGAAGAAGTGACCAAAGTAATTCAATGGGCGGAGATTCACTCCTGCCACTTGTCTGCAATCCACATCCCAGGAGTGGAAAATTGGGAAGCGGATTTTCTGAGTCGTCAGACATTTCATCCGGGGGAGTGGGAACTCCATCCGGAAATCTTTGCCCACATAACTCAATTATGGGGCATTCCAGACATGGATCTGATGGCGTCTCGTCAGAACTTCAAGGTTCCTTGCTACGGGTCCAGATCCAGGGATCCCAAGGCGACTCTAGTAGATGCACTAGTAGCGCCCTGGTCCTTCAACCTAGCTTATGTGTTCCCACCGTTTCCTCTCATTCCCAGGCTGGTACCAGGATCAATCAAGAGAGGGCTTCGGTGATCTTGATAGCTCCTGCGTGGCCACGCAGAACTTGGTATGCAGACCTGGTGAATATGTCATCGGCTCCACCATGGAAGCTACCTTTGAGACGGGACCTTCTTGTTCAAGGTCCGTTCGAACATCCGAATCTGGCATCACTCCAACTGACTGCTTGGAGATTGAACGCTTGATTTTATCAAAGCGTGGGTTCTCATATTCTGTCATTGATACTCTTATTCAGGCTAGAAAGCCTGTAACTAGGAAAATTTACCATAAAGTATGGACGAAATATATCTGTTGGTGCGAATCGAAAGGATTCCCATGGAACAGGGTAAAAATTCCTAAGATTCTATCCTTTCTACAAGAGGGTTTGGAGAAAGGATTATCTGCAAGTTCTTTGAAGGGACAGATTTCTGCTTTATCTGTTTTACTTCACAAGAAGCTGGCGGCTGTGCCAGATGTTCAGGCTTTTGTTCAGGCTCTGGTTAGAATCAAGCCTGTTTACAAACCTTTGACTCCTCCTTGGAGTCTCAATTTAGTTCTTTCAGTTCTTCAAGGGGTTCCGTTTGAACCCTTACATTCCGTAGATATTAAGTTATTATCTTGGAAAGTTTTGTTTTTGGTTGCAATTTCTTCTGCTAGAAGAGTTTCAGAGTTATCTGCTCTGCAGTGTTCTCCTCCTTATCTGGTGTTCCATGCAGATAAGGTGGTTTTGCGTACTAAACCTGGTTTTCTTCCGAAAGTTGTTTCTAACAAAAATATTAACCAGGAGATAGTTGTGCCTTCTTTGTGTCCGAATCCAGTTTCAAAGAAGGAACGTTTGTTGCACAATTTGGATGTAGTTCGTGCTCTAAAATTCTATTTAGAGGCTACAAAGGATTTCAGACAAACATCTTCCTTGTTTGTTGTTTATTCTGGTAAAAGGAGAGGTCAAAAAGCAACTTCTACCTCTCTCTCTTTTTGGCTTAAAAGCATCATCAGATTGGCTTATGAGACTGCCGGACGGCAGCCTCCTGAAAGAATCACAGCTCATTCCACTAGGGCTGTGGCTTCCACATGGGCCTTCAAGAACGAGGCTTCTGTTGATCAGATATGTAAGGCAGCGACTTGGTCTTCACTGCACACTTTTACCAAATTTTACAAATTTGATACTTTTGCTTCTTCTGAGGCTATTTTTGGGAGAGAGGTTTTGCAAGCCGTGGTGCCTTCCATCTAGGTGACCTGATTTGCTCCCTCCCATCATCAGTGTCCTAAAGCTTTGGTATTGGCTCCCACAAGTAAGGATGACGCCGTGGACCGGACACACCTATGTTGGAGAAAACAGAATTTATGCTTACCTGATAAATTACTTTCTCCAACGGTGTGTCCGGTCCACGGCCCGCCCTGGTTTTTTGATCAGGTCTGATGAATTATTTTCTCTAACTACAGTCACCACGGTATCATATGATTTCTCCTATGCATATTCCTCCTTTACGTCGGTCGAATGACTGGGGAAGGCGGAGCCTAGGAGGGATCATGTGACCAGCTTTGCTGGGCTCTTTGCCATTTCCTGTTGGGGAAGAGAATATCCCACAAGTAAGGATGACGCCGTGGACCGGACACACCGTTGGAGAAAGTAATTTATCAGGTAAGCATAAATTCTGTTTTTTTTGAGGGACTTTAAGGGGTCATTGTGGCTTATTTAAGGGTTATCAACCCACATGGCTAGTTTGGGAAACACTCAGGTGTGTTTCTTTTAGGCCCCATAACATCGAGTGAGGTGGGAGGGGCCTATTTTCACGCTTCAGTTGCGCAGTTTCTTTTACTAGACATCCAGCTGCTTCTCCAGAGGGTCCTACTGTTTGAGGGCTTAAAGAAGTTTTTTTCCCCACAATTTTTTCCTAAAGGGCAGGTAGGAGCCACAGCAGGGCTGTGGCAAGGTGCTGAACGTATTTTAACCGGTTTTTGACGTTTTGTCAATCCGGTTTTTATATTAAGGGGTTAATCGTTTATTTGTCTAGCTGTGCAATCTTACAAAAGCTTTATGATGCTACTGTAAAAATTTTGTAAAGTTTACTGCTCTTTTACACTGTTTTGCAGAGTTTGTGCATCTTTTTTTCTCTTAAAGGCACAGTAGCGTTTTTCCTAAGTATTATTTGCTTTGATTAAAGTGTTTTCCAAGCTTACTTGTTTCATTACTAGCCTGTTTAACATGTCTGACATCAAGGAAAATCCTTGTTCAATGTGTTTAGAAGCCATTGTGGAACCCCCTCTTAGAATGTGTCCCACTTACACTGATATGTCTAAATTATAAAAAGCATATTTTAGCACTTAAAAATATAGCTATAGATGATTCTCAGACTGAAGGAAATGAGGGTTTGCCATCTAGCTCTCCCCAAGTGTCACAACCAGTAACGCCCGCACAAGTGACGCCAAGTACCTCTAGTGCATCGAATTAATTTACTTTACAAGACATGGCCACAGTTATGAATATAACCCTCACAGAGGTTTTATCTAAACTGCCTGGTTTACAAGGAAAGCATGACAGCTCTGGGTGAAGAACAAATGCTGAGCCGTCTGACGCTTTAGTAGCCGTATCCGATATACCCTCACAATGTTCTGAAGTAGGGGTAAGGGATTTGTTATCTGAGGGAGAAATTTCTGATTCAGGAAAGACGCTCCCTCAGACAGATTCTGATATGACGGCCTTTAAATTTAAGCTTGAACACCTCCGCTTATTGCTCAGGGAGGTATTAGCGACTCTAGATGATTGTGACCCTATAGTGTTTCCAGAGAAATTGTGTAAAATGGACAAATTCTTAGAGGTTCCTGTTTACACTGATGTTTTTTCCAGTCCCTAAGAGGATTATGAATATTGTTACTAAGGAGTGGGATAGACCAGGTATTCCGTTCGCTCCCCCTCCTGTTTTTAAGAAAATGTTTCCCATATCTGACACCATGCGGGACTCTTGGCAGTCGGTTCCTAAGGTGGACTGAGCTATTTCTACTCTCGATAAGCTTACAACTATACCTATCGAAGACAGTTGTGCTTTCAAAGATCTTATGGATAAAAAATTAGAGGGTCTCCTGAAGAAAATTTTTGTTCTTCAGGGTTTTCTTCTCCAACCTATTGCGTGCATTGTTCCTGTAACTACTGCAGCTGCTTTCTGGTTCGAGGCTCTAGAAGAGGCTCTTCAGATGGAGACTTCATTAGAGGATATTATGGATAGAATTAAGGCCCTTAAGTTGGCTAATTCTTTCATTACAGATGCCGCTTTCCAACTGGCTAAGTTAGCGGCAAAGAATTCAGGTTTTGCCATTTTAGCACACAGGGTGTTATGGCTTAAGTCCTGGTCTGCTGATGTGTCATCAAAATCTAAGTTGTTTAACATCCCTTTCAAAGGAAAGACACTATTCGGTCCTCAACTGAAAGATTATTTTCACTGGAGGGAAAGGCCATGCCCTCCCTCAGGATAAAACAAATAAAATGAGGACCAAACAAAATTTTCGTTCCTTTCGGAACTTCAAGGGTGGTCCCGCTTCAGCTTCCCCTGCTGCAAAGCAAGAGGGGAATTTTGCCCAATTCAAGTCAGTCTGGAGACCTAACCAGGCTTGGAACAAGGGTAAACAGGCCAAGAAGCCTGCAGCTGCCTCTAAGACAGCATGAAGGGGTAGCCTTCTATCCGGGACCGGATCTAGTAGGGGGGTAGACTCTCTCTCTTCGCTCAGGCTTGGGCAAGAGATGTTCACGATTCCTGGGTTTTAGAAATTGTGTCCCAGGGATATCTTCTGGACTTCAAAGACCCCCCCCCCCCCCAAGGGGGAGATTTCACATTTCTCAATTGTCTGAAAACCAGACAAAGAGAGAGGCGTTCTTACGCTGTGTAGAAGACCTACCTACCATGGGAGTGATCCGCCCAGTTCCAAAAGCGGAACAAGGGCTAGGATTTTACTCATCTGTTTGTGGTTCCCAAAAAAAAGGAACTTTCAGACCAATCTTGGATCTCAAAATTCTAAACAAATTCCTCAGAGTACCATCATTCAAGATGGAGACTATTCGGGCTATTCTACCATTGATCCAGGAGGGTCAATATATGACTACCGTGGACTTAAAGAATGCTTATCTACACATCCCTATTCACAGAGATCATCATCAATTCCTCAGATTCGCCTTTCTGGACAGGCATTACCAGTTTGTGGCCCTTTCCTTCGGGTTGGCCACGGCTCCCAGAATTTTCACAAAGGTGCTAGGGTCCCTTTTGGCGGTTCTAAGACCGTGGGGCATAGCAGTGGCGCCTTATATAGACAACATCTTAATTCAGGCGTCGACTGTCCAGCTAGCCAAGTCTCACACGGACATCGTGTTGGCTTTTCTGAGATCTCACGGGTGGAAGGTGAACATAAAAAAGTTCTCTCTCCCCTCTCACAAGAGTTTCCTTCCTAGGGACTCTGATAGACTCGGTAGAAATGAAAATATTTCTGACGGAGGTCAGAAAATCAAAGCTCTTAACCACTTGCCGAGCTCTTCATTCCATTCTTCAGCCATCAGTGGCTCAGTGTATGGAGGTAATCGGACTCATGGTAGTGGCAATGGACATAGTTCCTTTTGCCCGCCTACACCTCAGACCACTGCAACTATGCATGCTCAAACAGTGGAATGGGGATTATGCAGATTTATCTCCTCAACTGCATCTGGACGAGAGATTCTCTTCTCTGGTGGTTGTCTCAGGACCACCTGTCTCAGGGAATGTGTTTCCGCAGGCCAGAGTGGCTCATAGTAACGACAGATGCCAGCCTGCTAGGCTGGGGTGCAGTCTGGAACTCCCTGAAAGCACAGGGCTTATGGTCTCGGGAGGAAACTCTTCTCCCGATAAACATTCTAGAACTGAGAGCGATATTCAATGCGCTTCAGGCGTGGTCTCGGCTTGCTGCGGTCAAATTCATCAGATTTCAGTTTGACAACATCACGACTGTAGCTTATATCAATCATCAAGGAGGAACACGGAGTTCTCTAGCGATGATGGAGGTAACCAAAATAATCCGATGGGTGGAGGATCACTCTTGCCATCTCTCAGCAATCCATATCCCAGGGGTAGAGAACTGGGAGGCGGATTTCCTAAGTCGTCAGAGTTTTCATCCGGGGGAGTGGGAGCTCCATCCGGAGGTATTTGCCCAGCTGACTCGGCTATGGGGCACACCAGAATTGGATCTGATGGCGTCCTGTCAGAACGCCAAACTTCCTTGTTACGGGTCCAGGTCCCGGGATCCCCAGGCGGTACTGATAGATGCTCTAGCAGTGCCCTGGTCCTTCAATATGGCCTATGTATTTCCACCGTTTCCTCTCTTGCCACGTCTGGTGGCCAGAATCAGGCAGGAGAGCGTTTCAGTGATTCTGATAGCACCTGCGTGGCCACGCAGGACTTGGTATGCAGACCTGGTGGACATGTCATCTGTTCCACCGTGGACTCTGCCAATGAGGCAGGACCTTCTAATCCAAGGTCCATTCAAGCATCCAAATCTAATTTCTCTGCGTCTGACTGCTTGGAGATTGAACGCCTGATTTTATCAAAGCGTGGTTTCTCTGAGTCGGTCATTGATACCCTGATTCAAGCTAGAAAGCCTGTCACCAGGAAAATCTATCATAAGATTTGGCGCAGATATCTTTATTGGTGTGAATCCAAGGGTTACTCATGGAGTAAGATTAGGATTCCTAGAATATTGTCTTTTCTCCAAGAAGGATTGGAGAAGGGATTATCAGCTAGTTCCTAAAAAGGACAGATATCTGCTTTGTCTATCCTTTTACACAAACGTCTGGCAGATGTACCTGACGTTCAAACGTTTAGTCAGGCCTTAGTCAGGATCAAGCCTGTATTTAAACCTGTTGCTCCGCCATGGAGCCTAAACTTAGTTCTTTAAGTTCTTCAAGGGGTTCCGTTTGAACCTATGCATTCCATAGATATTAAGCTTCTATCTTGGAAAGTTTTGTTTTTAGTAGCTATCTCTTCGGCTCGAAGAGTTTCTGAGTTATCTGCTTTATAGTGTGACTCACCTTACCTTGTTTTCCATGCAGATAAGGTGGTTTTGCGTACCAAACCTGGATTCCTTCCTAAGGTTGTTTCTAATAGGAATATCAATCAGGAAATTGTTGTTCCTTCACTGTCTCTTAATCCTTCATCAAAGAAGGAACGTCTGTTGCACAATCTTGATGTGGTTCGTGCTTTAAAGTTCTACTTACATGCAACTAAAGATTTCCGTCAAACATCTTCATTGTTTGTTGTTTACTCTGGTAAGCGGAGAGGTCAAAAGGCTACGGCTACCTCTTTCTTTTTGGCTGAAAAGCATCATCCGTTTGGCTTATGAGACTGCTGGCCAGCAGCCTCCGGAAAGAATTACTGCTCATTCTACTAGAGCAGTGGCTTCCACATGGGCTTTTAAAAATGAGGCTTCTGTTGAACAGATTTGTAAGGCGGCGACTTGGTCTTCGCTTCATACTTTTTCCAAATTTTACAAATTCAATACTTTTGCTTCTTTGGAGGCTATTTTTGGGAGAAAGGTTCTACAAGCAGTGGTGCCTTCCGTTTAGGGTACCTGTCTTGTCCCTCCCTTCATCCGTGTCCTAAAGCTTTGGTATTGGTATCCCACAAGTATGGATGAATCCGTGGACTCGAAACATCTTACAAGAGAAAACAGAATTTATGCTTACCTAATAAATTTCTCTTGTGATGTATAGAGTCCACGGCCCACCCTGTCTATTTAAGACAGGTAGTATATTTTTATTTTAAAAACTTCAGTCACCTATGCACCCTATAGTTTCTCCTTTTTCTTCCTAGCCTTCGGTCGAATGACGCAGGTGGTGGAGCTAAGGGAGGAGCTATATAGACAGCTCTGCTGTGGGTGCTCTCTTTGCCACTTCCTGTTAGGTAGCAGAATATCCCACAAGTATGGATGAATCTGTGGACTCGATACATCACAAGAGAGAAATTTATCAGGTAAGCATAAATTCTGTTTTCTCTTGTAAGATGTATCGAGTCCACGGATTCATCCATACTTGTGGGATACCAAAGCTTTAGGACACGGATGAAGGGAGACCTGTCTGGCTTGGGCTGGTCTGGTGTTGGAGTAGGATCTGCGATCTGTTGCTCTGCTATATTCGTCCTCGGAGCATTCGAGGTACGGTAAGCCTCTTGAGGTTTCTCCTTTCTCCATGTTCAATATTTGTGGGAAGGACTGGCGGCTCTTAAATAGCCTGCGACATTATTCACTGGTTAGTGGATACTTGGCATTCTGAAGGATCCTATCTTCAGCTGCTTTAGATGACTGCAGCGTGCAGTGTTTTTGCTTCCTATCTGAGCTTGGTGCACAATGTTTCGTTTCTGAATATTTTTGTATTCTGAGCTACCTTTTTGCGACTTGGGGGACCTTCGTCTTCAGTTGCTTTTAGAGTGCGGTTGCACTGTGTTAGGCCTCTGTTTCAGATTCCTGGCCTTATCCCTTGGTTTCTGTGGTCTGGGCGTTGCCTCCCCTTGTTTCTATGAGACTGGTTGGGTCTCTGTTAGCCTGATCCAGTTTCTCTGTTTTTTTTTGCTCTGTTTTTGTGCCCTTTTTAGTGTGTTTTTTTTTTTTTTTTTCTGGAGTTCTTTATGCTAGCTGGAAGCTAGCTCAGCATACTAATGAACTGTGGCTACTCTGTACTGTAGCAAACCGAGGGTTGCAAGTTCGATCCCCGACGAGTTCTACTCAGCCTTTCCTTCTTTTGAGGTTCATAAAATGAGCAGCGCCTTAAGTCCCTTAAGGGAGATTAGCCGCGCTTTACAAGTACAATCATGTTTTCTCCATGCCTTTTCTTTTTGTGGAATAATACGTTAGTTTGTTCCCTTTCTTTAGTAAGGGGTGTGTTATTTGGAGACCGACTGCTGGACAACGGTGTCTCTTGGAGGCTGTTTACTCAGTCGAGTCTAGTTCCTGCAGTCTCTAGCAAGGCTGTGGACTATCTGCGGGTCAGTGTCCTTGGGCCTTTTCTTTTTTTTCAAAGTTGTTCTCGGCTTCGGACGAAGCAGGATTTTGTTGGGTAGGGGTTTTCAGGCCTGGTGCCCTCAGAATGGGCCGCCTCTTGTACCCTCCCGTTTTTTTTGCTTTTGCCTTCTAGGTACTGAAGGAGAGCACTAGTTATCCTTTTATAGTTAAGGATACATTTTGGGGGACATTTTTGACTTTAATTTGAGACTTTTATACAGTTTGAGAGACTTCACTTGGCTGAGGCGTTAACTTTATTGTTGTGGAACATTTTATTCTTGGGACGTGTACCGAGATATTGCTCTTGGTATTTTTAACGCTTCTCTATTTTTGGCATCAGTGGCAGTTTTATTTTATGTGAGGACAGTTTCTAAGCTGTTTGTCTCTCTGTTGCACACGTTTGGTTTGTGGCACAGTGTTTTCTCCTCGCTCACGTGACGCCCGCACTTCCACTTTTACGGAACGTAGCTCAGTGAATTTGGTGGTGCGCAGGAGTGCCACGCATTGAGAGTTTGTGCCGGATCCCTGATTATACCTTAGCGGATCGTTAGAGGATCAGTGTAACTTTCAAGCCTTTCCTTTTACTACTGGAGTATTCTTCTTTTGTACGGTAGGAGCCCCTGGCATCTAATGTGTTTTTTATTTTTGGCCCGTTATTGTTTAGGATTAAATAGAAACACTGTGATCAGGGGTTTACTATTTATTTTCAATCTCAAAATATTTTAATTTTTTATTTTCAAATAGTTGTTTTTTTTTTTCCTGTGGCTGTGAGTGCAGTAATGGGGTCTGGTTTAGATCAGTCAGTGTCTGTGGATAAGCGTTTACTGTGTTTAGAGACTAAAATAGTCCTGCCAATGCAATTTTATTCCTCATGCTCATCAAATATTTTTTTTAATTTAAAGATAAATTACTCCCTTCTGAGCCAAGGGTCTCTCAGGATGATGATGTGCGTGACATGCCTCAACTTTCTCCTCAAACGTCCCAAGCATTAAAGGGACACTGAACCCAAATTTTGTCTTTCGTGATTCAGATAGAGTATGAAATTTTAAGCAACTTTCTAATTTACTCCTATTAAATTTTCTTCGTTCTCTTGGTATCTTTATTTGAAATGCAAGAATGTAAGTTTAGATGCCGGCCCATTTTTGGTGAACAACCTGGGGGGTTCTTGCTGATTGATCCACCAATAATGTGCTGTCCAGAGGTCTGAACCAAAAAAAGCTTAGATGCCTTTTTCAAATAAAGATAGCAAGAGAATGAAGAAAATTTGATAATAGGAGTAAATTAGAAAGTTGCTTAAAATTGCATGCTCTATCTGAATCACGAAAGAAAAATTTTGGTTTCAGTGTCCCTTTAACTGTGTCTCATTCTGTGCCTTCTATGTCCTCTCATCAACCTGGGGGTGTTTATTTACCGGGGGATTTTGCCGCTCAGGTTTCTTCTGATAGGATCAAGGCTCTCAAATTGGCCAATACTTTTATCTGTGATGCCAATATGCAGATAATTTGTCTGGGAGCTAAGATATCTAGCTTCACTGTTCTAGCTCACAGGGCTCTGTGGTTAAAATCTTGGTTGGCCGATATCTCCTCTAAGGCCAAACATTTGGCTTTTCCCAACAAGGGAAAGAGCCTGTTTGGACCTGGTCTGGCAGAGATCATTTCAGAGATTACAGATTGAAAGGGATCTTTCCTACCTCAGGACAAAAAAAATAGACCTAGAGGTAGTCAGACTGCTAATTTTCGTTCCTTTCATAACTTTAAGGGACAAAAGTCCTCTTCTTCAAAACTAGATCAACCTAGATCTTCTTGGAAATCCAAACAGCCCTGGAACATGAGAAAACAAAACAAGAAGCCTTCTACTGACTCTAAATCAGCATGAAGGTTCCGCCCCCGATTCCAGGATTTCTCTTTCGTCAAGCCTGGTTACAGGATGTCCCAGACCCTTGGGCGGTGGACATATCCCAGGGATTCATGTCTTTCCCTTCAAGGGGCAGATTTCTCCTGTCAAGACTATCCTCAAACCAAATAAAGGAGACCTTCTTAAACTGTGTAAAAGACCTATACTCTCTGGGAGTAATTGTTCCTGTCCCTCTAGCAGAACAGGGTCTAGGATTCTATTCAAATCCTGTTTGTGGTTCCTAAAAAGGAGGGAACTTTTCGGCCCATTCTAGACCTCAAGTGTCAACAAATTCCTCAGGGTTCCGTCCTTCAAGATGAAAACTATTTGTTCCATTCTTCCTGGTACAGAAAGGTCGGTTTATGACGACCATAGACCTGAAGGACGCATTACCTTCATGTTCCCATTCACAGGGAACACCATCAGTATCTGAGGTTTGCATTTCTGGACAAGCACTTCCAATTTGTTGCACTTCCATTTGGTCTGGCCACGGCTCCCAGAATATTCACAAAGGTTCTGGAGGTGCTATTAGCTGTGATCAGATCCCAGGGAATTGCTGTGGCGCCTTATCTGGACGACATCTTGGTTCAGATGTCATCTTTTCAACTAGCCCAATCTCGTACAGAGATGCTGTTGTATTTTCTATGTTCCAATGAGTTGAAGGTGAATTTGGAAAAGTTCTCTTGTTCCATCTACCAAAGTGTGTTTCCTAGGGGCTATAATAGATTTCCTGGTCATGAAGATTTTTCTGACGGAGGTCAGAAAAGACAAAATTCTTGCTTCCTGCCTCTCTCTCCAGTCTGCCTTCCCTCCATCTGTGGCCCAATGCATGTAGGTGATTGGTCTGATGGTGGCATCCATGGACATCTTTCCTTTTGCATGGTTCCATCTATGACCGCTGCAGCTATGTATGCTCAGTCGATGGAATGGAGATCATTCGACTTTATCTCAGAAGATAAATCTGGACCCTTTAACAAGAGACTCTCTCTCGTGGTGGGTGTCACAGGAACATCTGTCTCGGGGCACTTGCTTTCTGAGACCTTCCTGGGAAATTGGGACTACGGACGCCCTGGGAAATTGTGACTACGGCGCAAGCCTGTCGGGCTGGGGAGTTGTTTGGGGCCCTCTAAGGGCTCAGGGCCTGTTGTCTCGGGAAGAGTCCTCTCTTCCCATAAACATGGGATATCTTCAGTGCCCTATCGGCGTGACCTCAACTGTCGTTGGTCCGGTTTATAAGATTCCAATCAGACATCACCTCAGTGGCTTAAGTTAACCACCAGGGAGGGACTCTGAGTTCCTTAGCCCTGAAGGAGATGACAAAAATTCTATTGTCTCCTCTCTGCCATTCACATCCCAGGAGTGGACAACTGGGAAGCGGATTTTCTGAGCAGACAGACCTTTCATCCCGGGGAGTGGGCTCTCCATCCAGAAGTGTTCTCTCAGATAACCCTCAAGTGGGGGGGGGTTCCAGAGTTGGATCTGATGGTGTCCAGGCAAAAAGCAAAGGTTCCAAGGTACGGTTCAAGGTCAAGAGATCCTCAGACCGCTATGATAAATGCTCTAGCGGTTCCTTGGAGGTTTTCCCTGGCTTATCCGTTTCCTCAGTTTGCTCTCCTTCCATGAGTCATTGCTCGTATCAAACAGTAGATAGCATTGGTAATTCTAATAGCTCCTGCATGGCCTCGCAGGATCTGGTTCGTGGATCTGGTGAGGATGTAATCTCTTCCTCCTTGGAGGTTATCTCTGAGGAAAGACCTATTTTCTCCAACATAGGTGTGTCCGGTCCACGGCGTCATCCTTACTTGTGGGATATTCTCTTCCCCAACAGGAAATGGCAAAGAGCCCAGCAAAGCTGGTCACATGATCCCTCCTAGGCTCCGCCTACCCCAGTCATTCTCTTTGCCGTTGTACAGGCAACATCTCCACGGAGATGGCTTAGAGTTTTTTAGTGTTTAACTGTAGTTTTTTATTATTCAATCAAGAGTTTGTTATTTTGAAATAGTGCTGGTATGTACTATTTACTCAGAAACAGAAAAGAGATGAAGATTTCTGTTTGTATGAGGAAAATGATTTTAGCAACCGTCACTAAAATCCATGGCTGTTCCACACAGGACTGTTGAGAGCAATTAACTTCAGTTGGGGGAACAGTGAGCAGTCTCTTGCTGCTTGAGGTATGACACATTCTAACAAGACGATGTAATGCTGGAAGCTGTCATTTTCCCTATGGGATCCGGTAAGCCATGTTTATTACGATCGTAAATAAGGGCTTCAAAATAGGGCTTATTAAGACTGTAGACTTTTTCTGGGCTAAATCGATTCATTATTAACACATATTTAGCCTTGAGGAATCATTTTATCTGGGTATTTTGATATAATAATATCGGCAGGCACTGTTTTAGACACCTTATTCTTTAGGGGCTTTCCCAAAGCATAGGCAGA
Organism: Bombina bombina; assembly: GCF_027579735.1. Taxonomy (NCBI): domain Eukaryota; kingdom Metazoa; phylum Chordata; class Amphibia; order Anura; family Bombinatoridae; genus Bombina; species Bombina bombina. The sequence continues at coordinate 699,785,720 of NC_069501.1, read as the reverse complement.
GCCTCATTTTCGCGCCGGTGTTGCGCACTTGTTTTTGAGAGGCATGGCATGCAGTCGCATGTGAGAGGAGCTTTGTTACTTAGAAAAGACTTTCTGAAGGCGTCATTTGGTATCGTATTCCCCTTGGGGCTTGGTTGGGTCTCAGCAAAGCAGATACCAGGGACTGTAAAGGGGTTAAAGTTCAAAACGGCTCCGGTTCCGTTATTTTAAGGGTTAAAGCTTCCAAATTTGGTGTGCAATACTTTTAAGGCTTTAAGACACTGGTGAAAATTTGGTGAATTTTGAACAATTCCTTCATGTTTTTTCGCAATTGCAGTAATAAAGTGTGTTCAGTTTAAAATTTAAAGTGACAGTAACGGTTTTATTTTAAAACGTTTTTTGTACTTTGTTATCAAGTTTATGCCTGTTTAACATGTCTGAACTACCAGATAGACTGTGTTCTGAATGTGGGGAAGCCAGAATTCCTATTCATTTAAATAAATGTGATTTATGTGACAATGACAATGATGCCCAAGATGATTCCTCAAGTGAGGGGAGTAAGCATGGTACTGCATCATTCCCTCCTTCGTCTACACGAGTCTTGCCCACTCAGGAGGCCCCTAGTACATCTAGCGCGCCAATACTCCTTACTATGCAACAATTAACGGCTGTAATGGATAATTCTGTCAAAAACATTTTAGCCAAAATGAACACTTATCAGCGTAAGCGCGACTGCTCTGTTTTAGATACTGAAGAGCATGACGACGCTGATAATGATATTTCTGAAGGGCCCCTAACCCAGTCTGATGGGGCCAGGGAGGTTTTGTCTGAGGGAGAAATTACTGATTCAGGGAACATTTCTCAACAAGCTGAACCTGATGTGATTGCATTTAAATTTAAGTTGGAACATCTCCGCATTCTGCTTAAGGAGGTATTATCCACTCTGGATGATTGTGACAAGTTGGTCATCCCAGAGAAACTATGTAAAATGGACAAGTTCCTAGAGGTGCCGGGGCTCCCAGAAGCTTTTCCTATACCCAAGCGGGTGGCGGACATTGTTAATAAAGAATGGGAAAGGCCCGGTATTCCTTTCGTCCCTCCCCCCATATTTAAAAAATTGTTTCCTATGGTCGACCCCAGAAAGGACTTATGGCAGACAGTCCCCAAGGTCGAGGGAGCGGTTTCCACTTTAAACAAACGCACCACTATACCCATAGAGGATAGTTGTGCTTTCAAAGATCCTATGGATAAAAAATTAGAAGGTTTGCTTAAAAAGATGTTTGTTCAGCAGGGTTACCTTCTACAACCAATTTCATGCATTGTCCCTGTCGCTACAGCCGCATGTTTCTGGTTCGATGAGCTGATAAAGGCGGTCGATAGTGATTCTCCTCCTTTTGAGGAGATTATGGACAGAATCAATGCTCTCAAATTGGCTAATTCTTTCACCCTAGACGCCACTTTGCAATTGGCTAGATTAGCGGCTAAGAATTCTGGGTTTGCTATTGTGGCGCGCAGAGCGCTTTGGTTGAAATCTTGGTCGGCTGATGCGTCTTCCAAGAACAAGCTACTTAACATTCCTTTCAAGGGGAAAACGCTGTTTGGCCCTGACTTGAAAGAGATTATCTCTGATATCACTGGGGGTAAGGGCCACGCCCTTCCTCAGGATCGGCCTTTCAAGGCAAAAAATAAACCTAATTTTCGTCCCTTTCGTAGAAACGGACCAGCCCAAAGTGCTACGTCCTCTAAGCAAGAGGGTAATACTTCTCAAGCCAAGCCAGCTTGGAGACCAATGCAAGGCTGGAACAAGGGAAAGCAGGCCAAGAAACCTGCCACTGCTACCAAGACAGCATGAAATGTTGGCCCCCGATCCGGGACCGGATCTGGTGGGGGGCAGACTCTCTCTCTTCGCTCAGGCTTGGGCAAGAGATGTTCTGGATCCTTGGGCGCTAGAAATAGTCTCCCAAGGTTATCTTCTGGAATTCAAGGGACTTCCCCCAAGGGGGAGGTTCCACAGGTCTCAGTTGTCTTCAGACCACCTAAAAAGACAGGCATTCTTACATTGTGTAGAAGACCTGTTAAAAATGGGAGTGATTCATCCTGTTCCATTAAGAGAACAAGGGATGGGGTTCTACTCCAATCTGTTTATAGTTCCCAAAAAAGAGGGAACGTTCAGACCAATCTTAGATCTCAAGATCTTAAACAAGTTTCTCAAGGTTCCATCGTTCAAGATGGAAACCATTCGAACTATTCTTCCTTCCATCCAGGAAGGTCAATTCATGACCACGGTGTATTTAAAGGATGCGTATCTACATATTCCTATCCACAAGGAACATCATCGGTTCCTGAGGTTCGCATTCCTGGACAAACATTACCAGTTCGTGGCGCTCCCTTTCGGATTAGCCACTGCTCCAAGGATTTTCACAAGGGTACTAGGGTCCCTTCTAGCTGTGCTAAGACCAAGGGGCATTGCTGTAGTACCTTACTTGGACGACATTCTGATTCAAGCGTCGTCCCTTCCTCAAGCAAAGGCTCACACGGACATTGTCCTGGCCTTTCTCAGATCTCACGGATGGAAAGTGAACGTGGAAAAGAGTTCTCTATCTCCGTCAACAAGGGTTCCCTTCTTGGGAACAATAATAGACTCCTTAGAAATGAGGATTTTTCTGACAGAGGCCAGAAAAACAAAACTTCTAGACTCTTGTCGGATACTTCATTCCGTTCCTCTTCCTTCCATAGCTCAGTGCATGGAAGTGATCGGGTTGATGGTAGCGGCAATGGACATAGTTCCTTTTGCGCGCATTCATCTAAGACCATTACAACTGTGCATGCTCAGTCAGTGGAATGGGGACTATACAGACTTGTCTCCAAAGATACAAGTAAATCAGAGGACCAGAGACTCACTCCGTTGGTGGCTGTCCCTGGACAACCTGTCACGAGGGATGACATTCCGCAGACCAGAGTGGGTCATTGTCACGACCGACGCCAGTCTGATGGGCTGGGGCGCGGTCTGGGGATCCCTGAAAGCTCAGGGTCTTTGGTCTCGGGAAGAATCTCTTCTACCGATAAATATTCTGGAACTGAGAGCGATATTCAATGCTCTCAAGGCTTGGCCTCAGCTAGCGAGGGCCAAGTTCATACGGTTTCAATCAGACAACATGACAACTGTTGCGTACATCAACCATCAGGGGGGAACAAGGAGTTCCCTGGCGATGGAAGAAGTGACCAAAATCATTCTATGGGCGGAGTCTCACTCCTGCCACCTGTCTGCTATCCACATCCCAGGAGTGGAAAATTGGGAAGCGGATTTTCTGAGTCGTCAGACATTGCATCCGGGGGAGTGGGAACTCCATCCGGAAATCTTTGCCCAAGTCACTCAGCTGTGGGGCATTCCAGACATGGATCTGATGGCCTCTCGTCAGAACTTCAAAGTTCCTTGCTACGGGTCCAGATCCAGGGATCCCAAGGCGGCTCTAGTGGATGCACTAGTAGCACCTTGGACCTTCAAACTAGCTTATGTGTTCCCGCCGTTTCCTCTCATCCCCAGGCTGGTAGCCAGGATCAATCAGGAGAGGGCGTCGGTGATCTTGATAGCTCCTGCGTGGCCACGCAGGACTTGGTATGCAGATCTGGTGAATATGTCATCGGCTCCACCTTGGAAGCTACCTTTGAGACGAGACCTTCTTGTTCAGGGTCCGTTCGAACATCCGAATCTGGTTTCACTCCAGCTGACTGCTTGGAGATTGAACGCTTGATCTTATCGAAGCGAGGGTTCTCAGATTCTGTTATCGATACTCTTGTTCAGGCCAGAAAGCCTGTAACTAGAAAGATTTACCACAAAATTTGGAAAAAATATATCTGTTGGTGTGAATCTAAAGGATTCCCTTGGGACAAGGTTAAGATTCCTAGGATTCTATCCTTCCTTCAAGAAGGATTGGACAAAGGATTATCTGCAAGTTCCCTGAAGGGACAGATTTCTGCCTTGTCTGTGTTACTTCACAAAAAGCTGGCCGCTGTGCCAGATGTTCAAGCCTTTGTTCAGGCTCTGGTTAGAATTTAGCCTGTTTACAAACCTTTGACTCCTCCTTGGAGTCTCAATTTAGTTCTTTCAGTTCTTCAGGGGGTTCCGTTTGAACCCTTACATTCCGTTGATATTAAGTTATTATCTTGGAAAGTTTTGTTTTTGGTTGCAATTTCTTCTGCTAGAAGAGTTTCAGAATTATCTGCTCTGCAGTGTTCTCCTCCTTATCTGGTGTTCCATGCAGATAAGGTGGTTTTACGTACTAAACCTGGTTTTCTTCCAAAAGTTGTTTCTAACAAAAACATTAACCAGGAGATTATCGTACCTTCTCTGTGTCCGAAACCAGTTTCAAAGAAGGAACGTTTGTTGCACAATTTGGATGTTGTTCGCGCTCTAAAATTCTATTTAGATGCTACAAAGGATTTTAGACAAACATCTTCCTTGTTTGTTGTTTATTCCGGTAAAAGGAGAGGTCAAAAAGCAACTTCTACCTCTCTCTCTTTTTGGATTAAAAGCATCATCAGATTGGCTTACGAGACTGCCGGACGGCAGCCTCCCGAAAGAATCACAGCTCATTCCACTAGGGCTGTGGCTTCCACATGGGCCTTCAAGAACGAGGCTTCTGTTGATCAGATATGTAGGGCAGCGACTTGGTCTTCACTGCCCACTTTTACCAAATTTTACAAGTTTGATACTTTTGCTTCTTCTGAGGCTATTTTTGGGAGAAAGGTTTTGCAAGCCGTGGTGCCTTCCATTTAGGTGACCTGATTTGCTCCCTCCCTTCATCCGTGTCCTAAAGCTTTGGTATTGGTTCCCACAAGTAAGGATGACGCCGTGGACCGGACACACCTATGTTGGAGAAAACAGAATTTATGTTTACCTGATAAATTACTTTCTCCAACGGTGTGTCCGGTCCACGGCCCGCCCTGGTTTTTTTAATCAGGTCTGATAATTTATTTTCTTTAACTACAGTCACCACGGTACCATATGGTTTCTCCTATGCAAATATTCCTCCTTAACGTCGGTCGAATGACTGGGGTAGGCGGAGCCTAGGAGGGATCATGTGACCAGCTTTGCTGGGCTCTTTGCCATTTCCTGTTGGGGAAGAGAATATCCCACAAGTAAGGATGACGCCGTGGACCGGACACACCGTTGGAGAAAGTAATTTATCAGGTAAACATAAATTCTGTTTTTAGGGTCTTTTCCTCCATCCAAACCTAGATTCTCTGAAACTGCTTGGCGATTGAACGCCTAGTTCTGTCCAAACGTGGGTTTTCTGAAGCGGTCATTGAAACTATGATTCAGGCTCGAAAACCAGTTACTCGCAAGATTTACCATGAGATATGGCGTAAATATCTTATTGGTGTGAATCGAAGGGATTCTCCTGGAGCCGGGTGTAGGTTCCCCGGATTTTGTCTTTTCTTTAGGATGGCCTGGATAAGGGTTTATCGATCAGTACTCTAAAAGGTCAGATTTCTGCGTTATCTATCCTTTTGCACAAATGTCTGGCAGATCTACCAGATGTTCAAGCCTTTGTACAGGCCCTGGTTAGAATCGGACCTGTGTTTTAACCTGTGGCTCCCCCGTGGAGCCTTAATTTAGTTCTTAGTTTTGCAGCAGGCCCAGTTTGAACCAATGCATGCTGTTGATATAAAATGGTTATCCTGTAAAGTTTTTTTTTTCTTGTTGCCATTTCTTCCGCTCGCAGAGTATCTGAGCTTTTAGATTTACACTGTGTTTCCCCATATCTTATTTTTCATGCTGATAAAGCGGTCCTTCGTACCAAATTGGGGTATCTCCCTAAGGAGGTTTCAAGTCAAAACATTTAATCCGGAAATTGTTGTTCCTCCTTTTACCTGATAAATTTCTTTCTTTCCGGACATGAAGAGTCCACCACCCGCCCTCTTTTTTTTAATTTTATATTATTATTCAGCAGTTTGTTTTCTTCTGTTAAGTGTGATCAGTCCACGGGCCATCATTACTTCTGGGATATTACTCCTCCCCAACAGGAAGTGCAAGAGGATTCACCCAGCAGAGCTGCATATAGCACCCAACGACTAGATAGGATGTGTGAGAGGACTATGGTGATTATACTTAGTTTTATATCTTCAATCAAAAGTTTGTTATTTTAAAATAGCACCGGAGTGTGTTATTACCTCTCTGGCAGAGTTTGAAGAAGAATCTACCAGAGTTTTTGCTATGATTTTAGCCGGAGTAGTTAAGGTCATATTGCTGTTTCTCGGCCATCTGAGGAGAGGTAAACTTCAGATCAGGGGACAGCGGGCAGATGAATCTGCATAGAGGTATGTAGCAGCTTTTATTTTCTGACAATGGAATTGATGAGAAAATCCTGCCATACCGATATAATGTCATGTATGTATACTTTACACTTCAGTATTCTGGGGAATGGTACTTCACTAGAATTACACTGTAAGAAGTACATAAAGCTGTTTAATAACTAGAAATTATGTTTAACGTTTTTGCTGGAATGTAAAATCGTTTTCATTTGCTGAGGTACTGAGTGAATAAATGTTTGGGCACTATTTTTCCACTTGGCAGTTGCTTAATCTTTTTTCTGACAGTTTCTGTTCTCTCTCACTGCTGTGTGTGAGGGGGAGGGGCCGTTTTTTTTGGCGCCTTTGCTACGCATCAGAAATTTCAGTCAGCAGCTCATTGTATTTCCTGCATGATCCGGTTCATCTCTACAGAACTCAGGGGTCTTCAAAACTTATTTTGAGGGAGGTAATTTCTCTCAGCAGAGCTGTGAGAATTATAGTTGACTGAGATAAAAAAACGTTTATTCTGTTATTTTTTTCCTGCTTTCAGAATTTGTTATCTTTGCTAATGGGATTAAACCTTTGCTAAAGTTGTGTTGTTTACAAGGATTGAGGCTATAAGTGTTTCAATTTATTAATTTTCAACTGTCATAGATCTTCTGTGCTCCTTAAAGGCACAGTACGTTTTTTATTCTAATTGAATTGTATTCCAAGTTGCAAGTTTATTTGCTAGTGTGTTAAACATGTCTGATTCAGAGGAAGATACCTGTGTCATTTGTTGCAATGCCAAAGTGGAGCCCAATAGAAATTTATGTACTAACTGTATTGATGCTACTTTAAATAAAAGTCAATCTGTACAAATTGAACAAATTTCACCAAACAACGAGGGGAGAGTTATGCCGACTAACTCGCCTCACGTGTCAGTACCTGCATCTCCCGCTCGGGAGGTGCGTGATATTGTAGCGCCAAGTACATCTGGGCGGCCATTACAAATCACATTACAGGATATGGCTACTGTTATGACTGAAGTTTTGGCTAAATTACCAGAACTAAGAGGTAAGCGTGATCACTCTGGGGTGAGAACAGAGTGCGCTGATAATATTAGGGCCATGTCAGACACTGCGTCACAGGTGGCAGAACATGAGGACGGAGAACTTCATTCTGTGGGTGACGGTTCTGATCCAAACAGACTGGATTCAGATATTTCAAATTTTAAATTTAAGCTGGAAAACCTCCGTGTATTACTAGGGGAGGTGTTAGCGGCTCTGAATGATTGTAACACAGTTGCAATACCAGAGAAAATGTGTAGGTTGGATAAATATTTTGCGGTACCGGCGAGTACTGAGGTTTTTCCTATACCTAAGAGACTTACTGAAATTGTTACTAAGGAGTGGGATAGACCCGGTGTGCCGTTCTCACCCCCTCCGATATTTAGAAAAATGTTTCCAATAGACGCCACCACACGGGACTTATGGCAAACGGTCCCTAAGGTGGAGGGAGCAGTTTCTACTTTAGCTAAGCGTACCACTATCCCGGTGGAGGATAGCTGTGCTTTTTCAGATCCAATGGATAAAAAATTAGAGGGTTACCTTAAGAAAATGTTTGTTCAACAAGGTTTTATATTGCAACCCCTTGCATGCATTGCGCCGATCACGGCTGCAGCGGCATTCTGGATTGAGTCTCTGGAAGAGAACATTAGTTCAGCTACTCTGGACGACATTACGGACAGGCTTAGAGTCCTTAAACTAGCTAATTCATTCATTTCGGAGGCCGTAGTACATCTAACTAAACTTACGGCGAAGAATTCAGGATTCGCCATTCAGGCACGCAGGGCACTGTGGCTAAAATCCTGGTAAGCTGATGTTACTTCTAAGTCTAAATTGCTTAATATACCTTTCAAAGGGCAGACCTTATTCGGGCCCGGGTTGAAAGAGATTATCGCTGACATTACAGGAGGTAAAGGCCATGCCCTGCCTCAGGACAAAGCCAAAGCTAAGACTAGACAGTCTAATTTTCGTTCCTTTCGTAACTTCAAAGCAGGAGCAGCATCAACTTCCTCTGCACCAAAACAGGAAGGAGCTGTTGCTCGCTACAGACAAGGCTGGAAACCTAACCAGTCCTGGAACAAGGGCAAGCAGACCAGGAAACCTGCTGCTGCCCCTAAAACAGCATGAATTGAGGGCCCCCGATCCGTGATCGGATCTAGTGGGGGGCAGACTTTCTCTCTTCGCCCAGGCTTGGGCAAGAGATGTCCAGGATCCCTGGGCGCTAGAGATAATATCTCAGGGATACCTTCTGGACTTCAAATACTCTCCTCCAAGAGAGAGATTTCATCTGTCAAGGTTGTCAACAATCCAGACAAAGAAAGAGGCGTTTCTACGCTGCGTACAAGAGCTCTTGTTAATGGGAGTAATCCATCCAGTTCCACGGTCGGAACAGGGACAGGGGTTTTACTCAAATCTGTTTGTGGTTCCCAAAAAAGAGGGAACTTTCAGACCAATCCTGGACTTAAAGATCCTAAACAAATTCCTAAGAGTTCCATCGTTCAAGATGGAGACTATTCGGACAATTTTACCTATGATCCAAGAGGGTCAGTACATGACCACTGTAGATTTAAAAGATGCTTACCTTCACATACCGATTCACAAAGATCATTACCGGTACCTAAGGTTTGCCTTCCTAGACAGGCATTACCAGTTTGTGGCTCTTCCATTCGGATTGGCTACAGCCCCAAGAATCTTCACAAAGGTTCTGGGTGCTCTTCTGGCGGTACTAAGACCGCGGGGAATCTCGGTAGCTCCATACCTAGACGACATTCTGATACAAGCTTCAAGCTTTCAAACTGCCAAGTCTCATACAGAGTTAGTACTGGCATTTCTAAGGTCACATGGATGGAAGGTGAACGAAAAGAAAAGTTCACTCGTTCCACTCACAAGAGTTCCCTTCCTGGGGACTCTTATAGATTCTGTAGAAATGAAGATTTACCTGACAGAGGACAGGCTAACAAGACTTCAAAGTGCTTGCCGCATCCTTCATTCCATTCAACACCCGTCAGTGGCTCAATGCATGGAGGTAATCGGCTTAATGGTAGCGGCAATGGATATAGTACCCTTTGCACGCTTACACCTCAGACCACTGCAACTGTGCATGCTAAGTCAGTGGAATGGTGATTACTCAGACTTGTCCCCTTCTCTGAATCTGGATCAAGAGACCAGAAATTCTCTTCTATGGTGGCTTTCTCGGCCACATCTGTCCATGGGGATGCCATTCAGCAGACCAGACTGGACAATTGTAACAACAGACGCCAGCCTTCTAGGTTGGGGTGCCGTCTGGAATTCTCTGAAGGCTCAGGGACAATGGAGTCAGGAGGAGAGTCTCCTGCCAATAAACATTCTGGAATTGAGAGCAGTTCTCAATGCCCTCCTGGCTTGGCCCCAGTTGACAACTCGGGGGTTCATCAGGTTTCAGTCGGACAACATCACGACCGTAGCTTACATCAACCATCAGGGAGGGACAAGAAGCTCCCTAGCTATGATGGAAGTATCAAAGATAATTCGCTGGGCAGAGTCTCACTCTTGCCACCTGTCAGCAATCCACATCCCGGGAGTGGAGAACTGGGAGGCGGATTTCTTAAGTCGTCAGACTTTTCATCCGGGGGAGTGGGAACTTCATCCGGAGGTCTTTGCCCAAATACTTCGACGTTGGGGCAAACCAGAGATAGATCTCATGGCGTCTCGACAGAACGCCAAGCTTCCTCGTTACGGGTCCAGATCCAGGGATCCAGGAGCAGTTCTGATAGATGCCCTGACGGCACCTTGGGACTTCAGGATGGCTTACGTGTTTCCACCCTTCCCGATGCTTCCTCGATTGATTGCCAGAATCAAACAGGAGAGAGCATCAGTGATTCTAATAGCACCTGCATGGCCACGCAGGACTTGGTATGCAGACCTGGTGGACATGTCATCCTGTCCACCTTGGTCTCTACCTCTGAATCAGGACCTTCTGATAAAGGGTCCTTTCAAACATCAAAATCTAACTTCTCTGAAGCTGACTGCTTGGAAATTGAACGCTTGATTTTATCAAGACGTGGGTTTTCTGAGTCAGTTATTGATACCTTAATACAGGCTAGGAAACCTGTTACCAGAAGGATTTACCATAAGATATGGCGTAAATACCTATATTGGTGTGAATCCAAAGGTTACTCTTGGAGTAAGGTTAGGATTCCTAGGATATTGTCTTTTCTACAAGAAGGTTTAGAAAAGGGTTTATCTGCTAGTTCATTAAAGGGACAGATCTCAGCTCTGTCCATTCTGTTACACAAACGTCTGTCAGAAGTTCCTGACGTCCAGGCTTTTTGTCAGGCTTTGGCCAGGATTAAGCCTGTGTTTAAAACTGTTGCTCCACCATGGAGTTTAAACCTTGTTCTTAATGTTTTACAGGGCGTTCCGTTTGAACCCCTTCATTCCATTGATATAAAGTTGTTATCTTGGAAAGTTCTATTTTTAATGGCTATTTCCTCGGCTCGAAGAGTCTCTGAATTATCAGCCTTACATTGTGATTCTCCTTATTTGATTTTTCATTCGGATAAGGTAGTTCTGCGTACTAAACCTGGGTTCTTACCTAAGGTAGTTACTAACAGGAATATCAATCAAGAGATTGTTGTTCCTCCTTTGTGCCCAAATCCTTCTTCGAAGAAGGAACGTCTACTGCACAACCTGGATGTAGTCCGTGCTCTAAAATTTTACTTACAGGCAACTAAGGAATTTCGACAAACGTCTTCTCTGTTTGTCGTTTACTCTGGTCAGAGGAGAGGTCAAAAAGCTTCTGCTACCTCTCTTTCTTTTTGGCTTCGTAGCATAATTCGTTTAGCTTATGAGACTGCTGGACAGCAGCCTCCTGAAAGAATTACAGCTCATTCTACTAGAGCTGTGGCTTCCACTTGGGCCTTCAAGAATGAGGCCTCTGTTGAACAGATTTGCAAGGCTGCAACTTGGTCTTCGCTTCATACTTTTTCCAAATTTTCCAAATTTGACACTTTTGCTTCATCGGAGGCTATTTTTGGGAGAAAGGTTCTTCAGGCAGTGGTTCCTTCTGTATAAAGAGCCTGCCTATCCCTCCCGTCATCCGTGTACTTTTGCTTTGGTATTGGTATCCCAGAAGTAATGATGACCCGTGGACTGATCACACTTAACAGAAGAAAACATAATTTATGCTTACCTGATAAATTCCTTTCTTCTGTAGTGTGATCAGTCCACGGCCCGCCCTGTTTTTAAGGCAGGTAAATATTTTTTAATTTATACTCCAGTCACCACTTCACCCTTGGCTTCTCCTTTTCTCGTTGGTCCTTGGTCGAATGACTGGGAGTGACGTAGAGGGGAGGAGCTATATGCAGCTCTGCTGGGTGAATCCTCTTGCACTTCCTGTTGGGGAGGAGTAATATCCCAGAAGTAATGATGGCCCGTGGACTGATCACACTACAGAAGAAAGGAATTTATCAGGTAAGCATAAATTATGTTTTTTTTAGTAAACCTCAGGCACCTTTTTCACCCTTGTATTTCTTCCTTTTTTCCATTTCCTTTGGCTGAATGACTGGGTGTTATGGGTAAGGCAGTTAACCTTAACAGCTTTGCTGGGGTGCTCTTTACCTCCTCCTGCTGGCCAGGAGTAGAATATCCCACTAGTAATTGGAATGACGTTGTGGACTCTCCATGTCCAGAAAGAGAGAACTTTATCAGATACGCATAAATTTTGTTCAATGCAGTTACTCCTCTTTACTCAATGTATGTGAAAGGCACAGTGAAGTAAACATTAAACTTTCATCATTCAGATAGAGCATACCATTTTTAACAACTATCCGTTTTACTTCTATTTTAAATTGCTCTCCTTTGTTAAAAAGCATTTGTTGGTAGGCTCAGGAGCAGCACTGCACTATAGTGGGAGCTAGCTGCTGATTGGTGGTTGCACATATATTCCTCTTGTCATTGGCCAATGTGTTTAGCTAGCTCCCAATAGTGCATTGCTGTTTTTTCAACAAAGGATATTAAGAGAATGAAGCATATGCATGGGATAATAGAATGTGTTTAAAATAGAATGTGTCTCATCATTTCAATAGAGCATACTGTTTCATGTCTCATTTTAAACATTTTTATGTTCCTGTATAGTAGTGATATGAGGTGAGAGAGAACAAACACAAGTTTTTAAGTTGTCAATAATTGAATGCATATGTAATAAGTTATTATAATGTGCTGTTACTCTTCTCTAAATGTGAAGAGAGTTTTGAGAAGAGTAACAATGTTGGGTGCCTTGTTCTAAAATGCTGTGATTGTGTTTTCTGATGGATTTTTCTGAAATAAGAATATTAACACAGGTTGTAATTGGGGTATTTTTTTCTTTAGAGGTATATTTTAAGGCAGTGTTATTTGCAGTGGAATAGTTGAGTTTGCCATTCAAAGGATTTACTAAAAAGCCATACTTTTAAGATTTCCTCCAAAGAGAAGATAGTTATTGAACAGCTGAGTCTGACTTGTTGTTCAGGCATCCTAGTTTTAAGGATTGCACTTGGGGTAACCCTACGCTAATGTATGTCTGGATCCTTTTAAGAGATATCTTTAAAACCTGTCTTTTTGGTTGTACATTAGGATTCACTTAGATGCTTCTCTTAAGTGACATGATTGTTCCATGTTCCGATATCAAAGCAGTTTCTTTGTGTCCGTAAACAGTATTTGAATAAAATCCCCGATCAGTTTTCCTCCAGGAATTGGTTTATTTGCAAGGTAATTTTTAGCAGCTGTTGAAGAACTTAAAATATAGGATTCCCAAAAAGTTAAGCGCTTGGCTCCTGGAATTTTGGGGTGTGATCACATATTTGGCGATGGGATATTGTTAGATTAGGTTTTTTTTTTTTTTTAGGGGGGGGGGGGGGATATTAGATTAGGAATAAGAATTTTCTTTTTTAAGGCACGATGAGTCCACAGATCATCTTAATTACTAATGGAATATTCACCTCCTGGTCAGCAGGAGGAGGCAAAGAGCACCCACAGCAGAGCTGTTAAATAGCTCCTCCCTTCCCTCCCACTCCAGTCATTCTCTTTGCCTACGTTAGTGATAGGAAGAGGTAAAGTTAGGTGTTAGAATAGATTCTTCAATCTTAAAAGTTTATTATTTTTAAAGTAGTGCCAGAGTGTGCTGCTTTGTTCTAGGGTGTAGCCGTAGTCCTTATCAGTCTCTTCAGTAGAGCTTTTGGTGGCTTTAGAGCAATGGGAACTTGTGGGACATAATTCTCACTGCACCTCCCATATATTGAATGCTGCCCTTAACAAGAAAACCTGAGGGATATTTACTCAGGACTTTCGTTGTATTACAGGTCCATGGGAGAGAGAGGACCTCTTAAGCCTGGAACTGCCTTACTGTCCGGCAGAAAATGAGGTAAGTGCTGACTTTTTTCTGTGGAGTTGAAGCAAACTCAGAAAACAGGTTTGACACTTTATTTATTCCTCATTAAATTTGTGGTTAATTCTCCTAGATGTTTTAGGGGACACCTTGGACAGTTGGACTCAGGGGCTGTATCTACAATGCATATTGTAATAAGCTATTTCTGGAAGCTCAGTGGCGGACTCAGTGTGAGAGTCTAGAACTAACAGCTCACTGTGGGGTGGTTACACGTTTGAACTGTGTGTCCGGGACAGACAGCTCCCCTTATATTGAGTGTAGTTGTGGGCTAATATTGTAAGTTTTAATGTGAGTTGTTTTCACATTTATGCTGCATATCTGGGACTGGCAGCTGCCCAGTACATTGCATGTTGCTAACGTCTGCCACGCGGTAATGCAATTTTTATGTGAGGTGTTTCCACATGTATGCTGCATCTCTGGGACTGGCAGCTGCCCAGTACATTGCATGTTGCTAACGGCTACCACGCGGTAATGCAATCTTAATGTGAGGTGTTTCCACATGTATGCTGCATATCTGGATCTGGCAGCTACCCAGTACATTGCAAACGGCTACCATGCAGTTTGAGGCTAGTGTGTTCTGTTGTTGGTTTCCCTCCCGACGCTTTCAGGTGTAAAACATTAATGGCGACCGGGAGATGGTGTTGGATAACGCCCACGATGGGCAGAGTTTTCGTGTGGCGCCAATGTTGTTTTGCATCCTTTTGATAAAACTTCCGTTACCGGAAGGATCAGTGGAGACCTCTAGGTGTGTGTTTGTTGTACCGGACAGAACTATAAACACTGAGTCTGGAATTTTCGCGGAAGGGCTGGCAGGCACCTTTGCTGAGGCGATAGGAGCAGTCATGTTTACACCAGAGCCCAAGTTCCCTCGCAATGATAATTATCAAGGGTTATACTTTAAAAGAGTTAGAGACACAATAAAGTGCATAAAAATGTTACTTTAAAAATTAAAGAGACAGTCACGTTTTTTTCTGTCAGTTTTTTTATTTGCTTATCACTTATATGCGAGTCAGATTGGTTCCAGAGACCCCACATAGTGTCTCCTTATTTACAAATAAATGTGGTACCACCAATCCCTTTCTCTGTTTCTTTCTGTTGAGAGATTTTTCTATAAGAATATATTAAAAAAAAAATAAAAAAAATGTTTTGATAGCCTACACATGCAGTGCCCTGCGCTTCCTCATCAGCTCCTCTGGAAGTTACTTTGCCAGATGTTGCATCCTTCTTTCATTGAAGCGATATCTGTTGCATTGTTTGTTTTTCTCATGTTGTAGGGAAAACGATTGAGGATATGTATTTTATCAGTTCATTTTGCTGATACTGTAGTAGATATCCATGAGGCCTATAGAGGAAGATACTTCGGTAGTATATAGGAGGAAATCTCCGACTCTGTCTGGGTAATCCCTTTGTTTAGTACTGAGGTTGTAAAGGCCTGTACACCTCAGTTTGCTTCTTAAGGATGCTACCCTGGGCATTGGTCAATCCTAATTAGTCCAGTAAGCTATATTACCAATTTGATGTGCCCTTCATGGTAAGAGTTTTGTTTGTACCAAATAGGCATTCAATGTTTGGATAGTGGGAAACTTTTCTCCAAATAGAGCAGATCCTATCAAAGGCGGTGTGTCCGTCAGGGGTTAAAGTTACCTACGGTTTGTACTGCCTTTACAAGTGCGGCGGCGTACTGGTTGATGTGTTGTCTGATCATATTTGGACACACTCCTCTCGAGGAATTCCAGAATAGGATAAAGGCGATTCAGCTAATCAACTCCTTTACTTCGGATGCTCCCCTTCAGGTTTTTAGGATGGGAGCTAAGATTTCAGGCTTTGTCATTTGGCTGCAGAGCGTTAGGAAAGGTCTTGGTCTGCAGATGCCTCATCTTAGTATAATCTTTGATGATCCCTTACAAGGAGAAGACCTTGTTTGAACCTGGCCTGTCAGATTTTCTCCAATATCTCGGTATGTGTCATTTTCTCATTCAAGATAAAGAGAAACAAACATATAAGGATGACAGAGCGATTTTCGTTTCTTTTGAAAATCAAGGGACATTCTTCCTCTGTTGCTTCCAATCAGGAACAGTCTTCACCTGTATTGAGACCCAATCAATCTTGGAATCCAAGGCTATCTATCTAAAAAGCCTGCTTTCAAATCAAAGACAGCATGAAGGGCATGTCCCCAATCCGGGTCCGGATCTTGTAGGGGGCAGACTTCCTCCTTCGCTCAGGCTTGGGTTATAGATGTAAAACTATTGGTTCCATTCTTCCTCTGATCCAAGGGGGTTAATTTATGACAACGGTGGTTTAAAGGACGCATACCTGCATGTCACCGTTCACAAGAATCATCACGAGTTTCTAAGGTTGTTTCTTTCTGTAAAGCATACAAGAAAAGAAAACTCAGTAGTGCAGAAGGAATACATGTAGTGAATAAACACTTATATCCAGCTAATATGGTGGATTGCAAACGATATACCAGCCTTCAGATAGAATACGATATGACAATTTCGGATAGCTACATAGGCAATTGCCGGAGTCAGTCCCCCCACTGCTGCCCAAGCCTGCTTTCTATTTACCGGTATTTTAGGATCTGCAATGCACGGGTACCTTATACCTCCTCCAAGTGCTCGTCTCTCCACCGGCTCAGCTGCTTAGCGTCCTCGTGGGTCTGGGAGTGTACAGCAGTCTCTCCTACTCGCCTTTTCGACGAGCGCCGAATCCTATTGGCTGGTTGTAGTGTCAATCAGCAGGAACCCATCCATGGTAAAAATCAAGCTGAAGGTTCACCAATAGCTGTAAGTAGAAAACACACACCTCCCCACAGCGCGATAATTTAGGAATCACTGGCAAATTGCATAAATAGAGAAGCGGTAATCCTGGAGAGTATCAGTAAAACGTCTTTATTTCAAAAAGTTAAAATTAAAAGCGAAAGGCATACACAAGTAAAAGCACAGCAGGTGTGGCACTGTCTGGCTTACGCGTTTCGGCTTGGAGCCGTTGGAGATTGTTTCTGATCGGAACATTAATCAAGAGATTGTTGTTCCTCCTTTGTGTCTTAATCCTCCTCCTCAGAAGCAATGACTTTTGCACAATTTGAACTTGGTCCGTGCTTTACAGTTTTACTTGCAGGCGACTAAGGACTTTCGTCCGTCTTCTTTGTTTGTGATTTTCTCAGGAAACTGCAAGGGACAGAAAGCTACGGCTACTTCTCTTTCTTTTTGACTGAAGAGTATTATGCTTATTACATATGAGTCTGGTAGACAGCAGCCTCCAGAGAGAGTTGCAGCTCATTCCACGGGGGTTGTTGTTTTCTCATGAGCATTCACGAATGAAGCTTCTGTGGGACAAGTTTACAAGGCTGCAACTTGGTCCTCTCTTCACACTTTTTCAAGGTTTTTCGTACTTGATACTTTTATTTCGGTTGAGGCCGCTTTTGGGAGTAAGGTTATTCAAGCAGTGGTGCCTTCCGTTAAGGTTACCTGTCTTGTCCCTCCCGTATCATCCGTGTTCTCTAGCTTGGGTATTGAATCCCATTAGTAATTAAGATGATCTGTGGACTCATTGTGTCTTAAAAAAGAAAAGAAAATTTATGCTTACCTAATAAATTTTATTTCTTTTTTGACACAAGTCCACGGCTTGCCCTGTTCTTTTAAGACAGGTTGTGGGTTATTGTAAACTTCAGACACCTCTGCACCTTGGCTTTTCCTTTCTCTTCCTAACTTCGGTCGAATGACTCGAGTGGGAGGGAAGGGAGGAGCTATTTAACAGCTCTGCTGTCGGTGCTCTTTGCCTCCTGCTGACCAGGAGGTGAATATGCCATTAGTAATTATGATCCATGGACTCATCGTGTCAAAAAAGAAATAAATATATCAGGTAAGCATAATTTTTTTTTTTTTTTTTCCTATTTTGGATAATTTAGTTTATTTTTTTGTAATCTTAGCTTTTTTTATGCAATGTGTGTTTTTTTTTTATACTAATGTAGGTTTTTGTTGTGTTTTTTTGTAATTTTATTTATTTTTAAGGTAGTTGGTATTTTGTTCATTTATGTAATTAATTTATGTATTTTAATTGGGTTTGTTAGGGGGCTTAGTTATTAGGTCAATACTTTGCGTTGTGGGGGGTTGGTGTTTTAGAGGTTAATAGGTTGCTTAGGTGTTTGCTTTGTGGGGGGGTTGGCAGATTAAGGGTTAATAGGTTAATTAGGTACTTTGCATTGTGGGGGGTTGGCAGCTTAGGGGGAAGTAGTAGGTTACTTAAGTTTTTGCATTGTGGGGAGGTTGACAGATTAGAGGTGAATAGTTTAATTAGGTACTTTGCATTGTGGGGAGGTTGGCGAATTAGGGGTTCATTTTTTAAATTGATTGCGATGTGGGGGGATGGCGGTTTAGGGGGTTGGAATGGCGTTTTGACATGTCGGTTTAATTTTTTCGGTACGGTTTTAGATTTTTTCTTTTTTTTTTTTTTTACGTGCAAATTCCACTTTTTTTTGTTGTTGTTGTTAAATGCTGCGGTATGATAAGTCCTTAAGTTACTGGCGAGCCTGAAATGTGTAGTTGCGCAAATTTCTGAACCTCAACAGTTTATCCGACTTACGTCAGTTTATCATCTGGCGGCACGGTTTATGTGATTCACCCGATGTGCGAGGTGAACTTAAGGGCGACGTGTGTTACGCCGCATATGTAAGCTCGCCCTAGGCGTTCATTTATTTTATATTTTCTTCTTTTTGGTTCTCCTGTGTAATTATAAAAAAAATAATTTGTTAAACTAAGATTGTCCAACTGTTAAGCTAATAACCTTTGTATAATATTTGTAGTACTGGGATAAAAATAAAGTTTTGTAATTTGATATGTTCTAATCTTTTTTTGTGTGGGGACTGCAGAAATTGTCATTTACGCTTTTA
Source organism: Bombina bombina (assembly GCF_027579735.1). Lineage (NCBI taxonomy): Eukaryota > Metazoa > Chordata > Amphibia > Anura > Bombinatoridae > Bombina > Bombina bombina. The sequence continues at coordinate 699,767,107 of NC_069501.1, read as the reverse complement.
GAAGGGTTAGTTAATGTTAAATTTTAGCTTTCACCTCCATATTACCTTGTTTTTCAGGAAACGATAACTTATACGGCTCTAGAGGAGGTGCAAGAGATGACTTCAGTGCTGGTAAAGGAATCCTGTTTGTTCATTGTTGCTCCTCTAGGTGTTTGGGACTTGCATGTCACTTTCAGTGTACTTATGACGAGCATTGCCACCTGTGCAATGTGTCACTTTTGGATCCTTTCTTATCCTTTTAACTTAGCTTTCTGATTTGATGGTGACCCTTTTTTTTTCCTTTTCTGATTCTTTCTTTCTTCATGGTCTTGCATACATTCTTTGTATGGGGTCAAGTTATGGCCAATTGTTTTATGGGTTGGTAAATGTTCACTATGGGTTTCTTTTCCTTCTTAATACAGGGAGAGTCCACAGCTGCATTCCTTACTTGTGGGAAATACTGAACCTGGCCACCAGGAGGAGGCAAAGACACCCCAGCGAAAGGCTTAAATACCTCCCCCACTTCCCTCATTCCCCAGTCATTCTTTGCCTTTCGTCACAGGAGGTTGGCAGAGAAGTGTGCTAAGATTGAAAGAGTCTCTCCTATGGAGGGTAGTACTCTTAGAAATGGGACTGGAGTTTTAAGTAATCCTGTCATCCTCTCAGTGAGAGCATGGATGAAAGTTAGTCTGGAGATGCAGGGAGTGTCGTCTCTTCAAAACCATCCCGATTAATGTTAACAGCTCCTTGACAATCAGCATTGACGAGTTTCGCTGCCTGCCTTTCTTCACTCAAATCCATGTCAGAAGCGCTGCAACTATCTGTCACACTTAAAGGGCCGTGTTCCTGTTCCACAGCGTGGATTCCGGTAAGATTGTTTCATTTTATTTCCATATGTGAATGTAATGTTAACAAAAGAAGTCAGGGTCCCAGTGGAACTCCTTTATTTTAAAATGGAATCAAGGGTTAATATCTCCTGTGGGGGTTATTGAACAGGGGGTACTTTAATCATGTTTGTTATATGATCTGTCTGCTAATGTGTAGAGATGCTTGGGCTCATGACTATTCGGAACATAACGGCCTTATCAGACTGCGCGGTCCTTTTGGACTGGCGCACCTTTTTTTGCGGGCTTACACGGCGCACCTTGTGACCGGGTGTGGTCACGTAATTCCTTTTCTGTACCCTGACCAAGTGGCGATGGAGAGAGTCTGTTCGTTGGTTGTCTGGTTCACAGGAGGTGGTGAGTGCCCCAGCCATTGGGGGTGTAAGGTGCCATTAGCTTTAGTCCATATTTGCAATCTCCAAGTTATGGAGGATTCTGATTTTTTAGAGACTGACATCTCCGACTCAGAGTATACATCTTGTGAGGAGTATGAAATGGCCCGGGTTATCCATGCCTATCAGTTATGTTCCGATTGCCGTTCTAGAGTACTCTCTTCCCCCGAATCGGGGAATGTAGAGTGCGTTGAGCCATCCGCCCCTGAGGATTCCATGTCCCGTGAGGCTCGTGCCCCAGAACCTTCTTTTGCTAGGCAAGCAGGTGTCCCTATGGCTGTTACTTCTCCGGAAGGTGGCCTGTTTCCTCCAGAGGATATGGCACGGTTCCGCATGGCCATATCTATGGCGCTGGCGCATTTATATCTCCCAAGAGAAGTATTTTGAAGATACTGTCTGTGTTCTGTTAACCAGGGTCCGTCATGCGTGAGATTGCCTGAGTCAGTTCGACCTTCTGGGGAAGCGATGGCCTCTGGGGCCCCTCCCTCGGGGTCGTCCATTGATCCGGCGGGAGAACATTTTGCCTTCCGTTAGACTGGCACGTCTTCATGTACTGCTAAGGCATGTTTTGACGGTGCTGGAGGATTCCGATCCTACTAGGCCGAGAGATCCTCGTCCTTCCGTGCTGGATGGCAAACTGGGTAAGACATATGGGGATGAAGCCAATCTCCTTGACGTCTCCGTTTTTCTTTTCTTTTTAGTATCTGTTCCAGTTCTGAGCTTAGGAGAATAGGGCCTCTCATCGACTGGTCCTTTTAGCATGCCCATTCTCCTTGGTCGTTCACCCTCTGGTGCTGCCTTCATTTTCTTTGATCTGGCTAGGATGTGTTTTAATTTGTTTTATGAAGCTCATGTCTGTTATGATTTTCCGTTTTGGGAACGTTTCCGCTCTGGAACTGATACTTGCGATTTTATGGTCACGTGAGCACTTTCTTGGAAGTTGGGCAGTACTATATGACAGTTATGTTTATAGTTTATCGATCCCTTCGGGTGCTTCGATTTTTGTTGGACCTTGGATGGTTTAAGAGTGTTCTCGTGCCAGGCGGGTACTGGTCGGGCGCTAGCTGCTGTTCCTTACGGTTCATGTCACCCACGTGGTGCCGGTGTGCTGGTTACCTTATCGGGTGCTGAGTTGTTCACTTTGATAAGTGTTTGTTCTTGTTACCATTACTAGAAGATGGAGGGACTACATCGGTCCTCCTCCTGTTCCTACTGTTGAGGGGGTTCCGGACTCGGAGTCCGCTGAGGCTCCTCGTGAGAGGCCTTTTGGCTTTGGAACCGAAGTTCCTCCATTTCCCATAGGTTTGGAGGTTTGGATGACATATTGGTGTCGGGAGCACCAGATGGATGACAATATTTGTTTGCACTCTTGGTATCTTCTGGATGTCTGTTTTTTTTTTTGTGTGGCCTAGTCATGGTACCTCTCGTAGGTTGCTGGGGGTACTTGTTTCTCTTCTCAGGTGGTCGGGTCATCTGTGTCTTCATTACCACTTCCCTTTTTAGTATGTTGCACGCTTTAGGGAGCGCAGGGCTTGGGGTAACTTCCTGTTTTCTCTTGTCGGGTGTATCCAGTCCACGGATCATCCATTACTTGTGGGATATTCTCATTCCCAACAGGAAGTTGCAAGAGGACACCCACAGCAGAGCTGTTATATAGCTCCTCCCCTCACTACCATATCCAGTCATTCTCTTGCAACTCTCAACACGCATGGAGGTAGTAAGAGAGAGTGGTGAAATATAGTTATTTATTTTCTTCAATCAAAAGTTTGTTATTTTTAAATAGTACCGGAGTTGTGCTATTTTATCCCAGGCAGTAAATAGAAGAAGAATCTGCCTGAGGTTTCTATGATCTTAGCAGGTTGTAACTAAGATCCATTGCTGTTCTCACATATGTCTGAGGAGAGAGGTAACTTCAGCGGGAGAATGGCGTGCAGGTTACTCTGCTATGAGGTATGTGCAGTTACAATTTTTTCTAGAAATGGAAATGCTAGAAAATGCTGCTGATACCGGATTAATGTAAGTTAAGCCTGAATACAGTGATTTAATAGCGACTGGTATCATGCTTACTCTCAGGGGTAATACCCTTTTAAAATTGCAATATAAAACGGTTGCTGGCATGTTTAATCGTTTTTATATATGCTTTGGTGATAAAACTTTATTGGGGCCTAGTTTTTTCCACATGGCTGGCTTAAATTTTACCTAGAAACAGTTTCCTGAGGCTTTCCACTGTTGTAGTATGAGTGGGAGGGGCCTAATTTAGCGCTTTTCTGCGCAGTTAAAATTACAGACTGAGATCCAGCTTCCCTCAGAAGTTCCCTGAATACTATAGGACATCTCTGAAGGGCTTTAAAGGCTTTCCAAAATAGTTTATTGGGGAAGGTAGGGCCACAGCAGGCTGTGGCAGTTTGTTGTGACTGTTAAACGTCTATATCGTGTTTTTGATCCGTTTTTTGAACTAAGGGGTTAATCATCCATTTCCATAGATATCAAACTTTTATCTTGGAAAGTTCTTTTTTTGTAGCTATTTCCTCGGCTCGTAGAGTCTCCGAGTTATCTGCCTTACAATGTGATTCTCCTTATCTGATTTTTCATACGGATAAGGTAGTCCTGCGTACCAAACCTGGGTTTTTACCGAAGGTGGTATCTAACAAGAATATCAATCAAGAGATTGCTGTTCCATCCTTGTGTCCTAATCCTTCTTTGAAGAAGGAACGTCTATTACACAATCTATCGTTTTTTTATCCGTTTTTTTAACTAAGGGGTTAATCATCCATTTGCAAGTGGGTGCAATGCTCTGTTAGCTTATTACATACACTGTAAAAATTTTGTTTGATTTACTGCCTTTTTTCACTGTTTTTCAAATTTTGACAAAATTTGTTTCTCTTAAAGGCACAGTACAGTTTATTATATTTGCTTGTTAACTTGATTCAAAGTGTTTTCCAAGCTTGCTAGTCTCATTGCTAGTCTGTATAAACATGTCTGACATAGAGGAAACTCCTTGTTCATTATGTTTAAAAGCCATGGTGGAACCCCCTCTTAGAATGTGTACCAAATGTACTGATTTCACTTTAAGCAATAAAGATCATATTATGTCTTTAAAAAATTTATCACCAGAGGAATCTGAAGAGGGGGAAGTTATGCCGGAACGGCCCCCTATCCAGTAACGGATCTAGTAGGGGGCAGACTTTCACTCTTCGCCCAGACGTGGGCAAGAGATGTCCAGGATCCCTGGGCGTTGGAAATTATATCCCAGGGATATCTTCTGGACTTCAAAGCTTCCCCCCCAAAAGGGAGATTTCACCTTTCACAATTATCTGCAAACCAGATAAAGAGAGAGGCATTCTTACACTGTGTACTAGGGTTGCACCGATACCATTTTTTTATTACCGAGTACAAGTACCAATACTTGTTTTCAAATACTCGCCGATACCAATTACCGATACTTTTTTTTAATGTCATGTGACAGTTTACCAAGCACAATACAGACTAATTGTTTAAGATTCTTTCTTTATAATTATAAAGGACTGTTATTCAAAAGACATTATGAAATAATAAAACAGTTTTATTTGTCAAAAGTTTACTGAACATGTTTATAAATAAAAAATATTACAATAAAATATTAAATTTAAAGGGGTGATGCAATTGGGTTGTAGGGCTGTTATATAACATCAATCTGACATTTGTATGGAGGTTCAACTACAAGTTGAACAGTCTTTCACTTTCCACCATACTGCATGGGGCAGAAAGATATTTTTGGGCCATTTTAGCCAGAGCTGGAAATTTGTTTATTAACTGCCCAGTACTTCAGGGGTTTGTCTGAACGAGGAACAGTGATCTCTCCTACAATAATACAAATAACAGCAATTTGTATTGGCAGAACAGTAGTAAACAATTTTTAGTTTAGTCTCCACTCCAGTTTTTAAAATGAAATGAGAAAATGCAGTTTGAAAAAATGCCACAAGGTAGCATATGGGTAGGAAGTGGAGGTATCGGTTTAAGTATCGGTGCATTTGCATTTGGAGGTATCGGTTTAAGTATCGGTGCATTTTATCGGTATCGGTGCAACCCTACTGTGTACGAGACCACCTAGTTATGGGAGTGATCCATCCAGTTCCAAAGGAGGGACAGGGTTTTTACTCAAATCTGTTTGTGGTCCCCAAAAAAGAGGGAACCTTCAGACCAATTTTGGATCTAAAGATCTTAAACAAATTCCTCAGAGTTCCATCATTCAAGATGGAGACTATTCGTACCATCCTACCTATGATCCAGGAGGGTCAATATGACTACAGTGGATCTAAAGGATGCTTATCTTCACATTCCGATACACAAAGATCATCATCTGTTTCTCAGGTTTGCCTTTCTAGACAGGCATTACCAGTTTGTAGCTCTTCCCTTTGGATTAGCTACAGCCCCAAGAATCTTTACGAAGGTTCTAGGGTCGCTTCTGCCGGTCCTAAGGCCGCGGGGCATAGCAGTGGCCCCTTATTTAGATGACATCCTGCTACAGGCGTCAAACTTCCAAATTGCCAAGTCTCATACGGACGTAGTACTGGCATTTCTGAGGTCGCATGGGTGGAAAGTGAACGAGGAAAAGAGTTCTCTATCCCCACTCACAAGAGTTTCCTTCCTAGGGACTCTGATAGATTCTGTAGAAATGAAAATGTACCTGACGGAGTCCAGGTTATCAAAGCTTCTAAATTCCTGCCGTGTTCTCCATTCCATTCCGCGCCCTTCAGTGGCTCAGTGTATAGAAGTAATCGGCTTAATGGTAGCGGCAATGGACTTAGTGCCGTTTGCCCGCCTACATCTCAGACCGCTGCAACTATGCATGCTCAGTCAGTGGAACGGGGATTACACAGATTTGTCCCCTCAACTGAATCTGGACCAAGAGACCAGGGATTCTCTTCTCTGGTGGCTATCTCGGGTCCATCTGTCCAAAGGTATGACCTTTCGCAGGCCAGATTGGACAATTATAACAATAGATGCCAGCCTTCTAGGTTGGGGTGCAGTCTGGAACTCCCTGAAGGCTCAGGGATCGTGGACTCAGGAGGAGACTCTCCTTCCAATAAATATTCTGGAACTAAGAGCCATATTCAATGCTCTTCAGGCTTGGCCTCAGTTAGCAACTCTGAGGTACATCAGATTTCAGTCGGACAACATCACGACTGTGGCTTACATCAACCATCAAGGGGGGAACAAGAAGGTCCCTAGCGATGTAAGAAGTTTCAAAAATAATTTGCTGGGCAGAGATTCACTCTTGCCACCTATCAGCTATCCATATCCCAGGTGTAGAGAACTGGGAGGCGGATTTTCTAAGTCGTCAGACTTTTCATCCGGGGGAGTGGGAACTCCATCCGGAGGTTTTTGCACAACTGATTCATCGTTGGGGCAAACCAGAACTGGATCTCATGGCATCTCGCCAGAACGCCAAGCTTCCGTGTTACGGATCCAGGTCCAGGGATCCCAAGGCGACACTGATAGATGCTCTAGCAGCGCCCTGGTCTTTCAACCTGGCTTATGTGTTTCCACCGTTTCCTCTGCTCCCTCGACTGATTGCCAAGATCAAGCAGGAGAGAGCATCAGTGATTCTGATAGCACCTGCGTGGCCACGCAGGACCTGGTATGCAGATCTAGTGGACATGTCATCCTTTCCACCATGGACTCTGCCGCTGAGACAGGACCTTCTACTTCAGGGTCCTTTCAACCATCCAAATCTAATTTCTCTGAGACTGACTGCCTGGAGATTGAACGCTTGATTTTATCAAAGCGTGGCTTCTCCGAGTCAGTCATTGATACCTTAATACAGGCACGAAAGCCTGTCACCAGGAAAATTTACCATAAGATATGGCGTAAATATCTTTATTGGTGTGAATCCAAGGGTTACTCATGGAGTAAGGTCAGGATTCCCAGGATATTATCTTTTCTCCAAGAAGGTTTGGAAAAAGGATTGTCAGCTCGTTCCTTAAAGGGACAGATTTCTGCTCGGTCTATTCTTTTGCACAAGCGTCTGGCAGATGTTCCAGACGTTCAGGCATTTTGTCAGGCTTTAGTTAGAATCAAGCCTGTGTTTAAACCTGTTGCTCCACCATGGAGCTTAAATTTGGTTCTTAAGGTTCTTCAAGGAGTTCCGTTTGAACCTCTTCATTCCATAGATATAAAACTTTTATCTTGGAAAATTCTTTTTTTGGTAGCTATTTCCTCGGCTCGTAGAGTCTCCGTTATCTGCCTTACAATGTGATTCTCCTTATCTGATTTTTCATACGGATAAGGTAGTCCTGCGTACCAAACCTGGGTTTTTACCGAAGGTAGTATCTAACAAGAATATCAATCAAGAGATTGTTGTTCCATCCTTGTGTCCTAATCCTTGTTCGAAGAAGGAACGTCTATTACACAATCTGGACGTGGTTCGTGCTTTAAAGTTTTACTTACAAGCTACTAAAGAACATCTGCTTTGTTTGTTGTCTACTCTGGACAGAGAAGTCAAAAGGCTTCGGCAACCTCTTTCTTTTTGGCTAAGAAGCATAATCCGCTTAGCCTATGAGACTGCTGGACAGCAGCCTCCTGAAAGGATTACAGCTCATTCCACTAGAGCTGTGGCTTCCACTTGGGCCTTTAAAAATGAGGCTTCTGTTGATCAGATTTGCAAGGCGGCGACTTGGTCTTCGCTTCATACTTTTTCAAAATTCTACAAATTTTATACTTTTGCTTCTTCGGAGGCTATTTTTGGGAGAGAGGTTTTACAGGCAGTGGTACCTTCCGTTTAAGTACCTGCCTTGTCCCTCCCTTCATCCGTGTACTTTAGCTTTGGTATTGGTATCCCACAAGTAATGGATGATCCGTGGACTGGATACACCTTACAAGAGAAAACACAATTTATGCTTACCTGATAAATTTATTTCTCTTGTGGTGTATCCAGTCCATGGCCCGCCCTGTCATTTTAAGGCAGGTAATTTTTAAATTTAAACTACAGTCACCACTGCACCCTATGGTTTCTCCTTTCTCTGCTTGTTTTCGGTCGAATGACTGGATATGGTAGTGAGGGGAGGAGCTATATAACAGCTCTGCTGTGGGTGTCCTCTTGCAACTTCCTGTTGGGAATGAGAATATCCCACAAGTAATGGATGATCCGTGGACTGGATACACCACAAGAGAAATAAATTTATCAGGTAAGCATAAATTGTGTTTTTCCCCCGGCATCTCCTCCCTTTTTTTCCTGTGAGGTACAGGATTTTCCGGGGAGGCTGATCCTTTAAGGGTCTTAGTGATACTATTACTTCTCATCCTAAGGGCTTGTAGGCCGGAGAAGTAGGTCAGTTGGTAAAATACCCTGACTTCAATATAGCCTGTTCTGAAGACCCAAGGTCACAGGTCCAAATCCCGGCAGGGCTGCCTCAACCCATTCAGACTTCAAATGGAGCTTGTTCCGTGTAATCCCGTTCCCTTTAGCAGGGGGGTCCCCTTCGACTCTCTAAGAGATCTAGCCTTTTGGATTTACAAGCAGAGGGTCCTGGTTTCGGACACTACCCCGGGTACTGGTTGCCCTTTTCTTAGGCCTGTTAAGATGTCTTTATAGGCTATTAGGTCTCAATCTATTTCAAGCGTCCAATGTCCAGGGGCATTGGGATGTGGGATGCACTGCCCAGGGTGCAATTCTCCGTATGAGGTAACTTGACAGTTTTTCAGTGGGTTTGAACTTTGACCGGTCTCGGGTTCTGGGGGTCTAGTTTATGACCATGTCTCTTGTCTGAGAGTTCGGAGTCTGCTGGATCGGTCCTGGGCGGTTCGGTCTCAAACCTTTTAGGTTTGAAACATCCGCTTGTCCCTTCTGGTATCTACCTGAGGGTTAGCTTGCTGTCTTCCGGTGGGATCTGACAATGGTCGTCAGGTGCAGTTATTGCCCCTTGATGTGTGGTTGTCTGTTTCCACTGAGCTGTCGGTATGACCGAATGGACTCTTATCACTTTGTTTCACTGTACTCTCATCTCTTCTCCATGCATATGGCTGTGGAAGAGGTTTCTTTCTTTTACAAGATATGACGAGTCCACGGATTACGTCCTTGTGGGATATCGCCTCCTGGTCAGCAGGAGTCAAAGAGCACCACAGCAGAGCTGTATATATAGTTCCTCCCTTCCCTCCCCCTCCAGTCATTCTCTTTGCCTGTGTTAGTGATAGGAGGGGTCAAAGCTACGGCTACCTCTTTCTTTTTGGCTGAGGAGTATCACCCGTTTTGCATGTGAGACTGCTGGACAGCAGCCTCCTGAATGATTTACAGCTCATTCCACTAGGGCTGTGGCTTACTCATGGGCATTTAAAAATGATGCTTCTGTTGCACAGATTTACAAGGCTGCAACTTGGTCGTCTGTTCACACTTTTTCCAAATTTTCCAAATTTCATACTTTTGCCTCGTCCGAGGCTGTTTTTTGGGGAAAGGTTCTTCAAGCAGTGGTGCCTTCTGTTTCGGTTCCTGTCTTGTCCCTCCCTTTCATCCGTGTCCTATAGCTTTGGTATTGTATCCCTTAAGTAAGGATGAAATCTGTTGACTCGTCATATCTTGTAAAAGAAAAGGAAATTTATGCTTACCTGATAAATTTATTTCTTTTACGATATGACGAGTCCACGGCCCACACTGTCATTTTCTAAGACAGGCCGTTATTTTTAATAAACTTCAGTCACCTCTGCACCTTGGCTTTTCCTTTCTCTTCCTAACGTCGTTTGAATGACTGGAGGGGGAGGGAAGGGAGGAGCTATATATATATATATACAGTACGTAACAGGAGCGGCTGCTCCAAGCTCATGCATTTTGCAAATATTGCATTCCAATAAGTAAACAACGTCCGCTGTTTACTTATTGGAATGCAATATTTGCAAAATTCAATATGTTGGGAAAACGACCTGAGAGGTCAATGTGAGAGTAAGGGAACATGTTAATGATGTGAAGAATTATTGTAAAGATTCCACAGTAGCCAGACACTTTAATCTTACACATTTCACCAATGAGGGTAAATTTAAGGTAAAAATGATATAGCCAAGGTCCCTTTAAGAGGTGGTAATAAGTATAAGATTTTAGACAAGAAAGAGCTATATTGGATTTACCAACTTAAAGGGACATTATACACTCATTTTTTCTTTGCATAAATGTTTTGTAGATAATCTATTTATATAGCCCATAAAGTTTTTTTTTTTTAATTAATGTATAGTTTTGCTTATTTTTAAATATCATTGCTCTGATTTTCAGACTCCTAACCAAGCCCCAAAGTTTTATGTGAATACGCTAGACTACCTACTCCAGCTTGCTCCTGTTTGTGTAAAGGGTCTTTTCATATGCAAAAGAAGGGGGAGGGGGGGAGTGTCTTATTTGCAGTGGGCTTTCCAGCTACCTTTTCAACAGAGCCAAAGTGACAGCTTCTAAGTAAGTTTTTAAACAGTTTTATACTGGATTTTTATATCAGTATCTGTGCATATTATTCTTTATAGTAGTGTCTATTACATGCAGTTATATGAAAATGAGTGTATACTGTCCCTTTAAGACTAGAATCCGTAATGGCCTTAATTTAGAATGGTATATAAGTTATTTTGTTTAGCCCTTAATGCATATATGATATTTGGTAATATATAGGGCTTTAAATAAATTTTACTATATCTTAGAATTAAAGCCTATCCATGGTTGTAGTATTGGCTTCAATAACATTTGTGGGTATTTTAGAGTTTTATATACATGCATTTATATGACCAATAGTTTGTGCCTATTTTTCAATAGGAATAAAGTGGTGTAACGTTTAAAGGATACATAGTATATAGTATCCAGGCGTCTAGTTAAACATAATCTGCATACTTTTGAGTGTTCAAATTTATCTTACAAATGTTCATAGAAAATTAATCATATTTTTCTTCTCCTTGACACATTGTATTTTGAGAACTTAAGATGATCTATACTGTGACATATTTTATGTTTATGCATACTTTTAATGTGTAATACGGTTTGTGTAGGATGTGACATTAAAGGGTTAAAATATGTATCCGCCCATGACCTGAGTATAAGAGGGACATGGCCAGAACACCTGTAGTCTCTGATGAAACGCCACTAGGGGGCATGAAACGCGTCAGACGTTTTTTCCATGATGTACCTGTGTGCCTTAAATGAAGAATAAAACTTTTTATATTATACTGCTATGTGCTGCTGAACCTTTTTGCTTATTTGAGCTATATATACAGCTCTGCTGTGGTGCTCTTTGCCTCCTCCTGCTGACCAGGAGGCGATATCCCATAAGTAAGGATGAAATCCGTGGACTCGTCGTATCGTAAAAGAAATGCATTTATCAGGTTAGCATAAATTTGCTTTTTGTGTTTGTCCTCCTTCGTGGAGGTTTATAAATACAGTTTCCGTTGAGGCCCCAAGGTCCTTCTTCTCGTTTCCGAGAGGTTCTGTCCTCCTTGTGTGCAAGAGGTCCTGGGGCTGGATTCTGGTACTGGGATGCTGTAGTTTAGTGTCTATCTCCCTGGTTTGGGAGTGGTCCCTCTTAGGAGGGAGCTGTGTAGGGGTTCTGGAACTCGAGCACGTAGTATTAAATAATGGTCAGAGTTGTTCCCCCATGGGGTTTTTTCCTTTTAGGCCCCTCCTTTTTCTTCTGAGGTGTGGTTTGAAGAATTTTATAATCTTTTGTTTTTGGACTTTTCCAATCCCTTTGGACTGGGTCAGTTTCCTCGAAGTGGGGGTCAGGGATCTGACTGCTCTGCTGAGTCTTGACTGTGTACTTCCAGTTGATGCAGGTCTAGGTAGCCTAAGGGATCTCTACCCTGCCTAGTAGCTGAAGGCTTGGAGTTTAAATCCTGCTGTGGGAGCTTTCTAATCTGGTCTCCTGCTTTCGGTGGGGGGTTCACGGTGTTTCATCCCTCCACTGATTTCATATGCTGCTGGTGTTGGATGTTCTAAGGTGATAGTTGCCGTCGATATTTCTCCAACATAGGTGTGTCCGGTCCACGGCGTCATCCTTACTTGTGGGATATTCTCTTCCCCAACAGGAAATGGCAAAGAGCCCAGCAAAGCTGGTCACATGATCCCTCCTAGGCTCCGCCTACCCCAGTCATTCTCTTTGCCGTTGCACAGGCAACATCTCCACGGAGATGGCTAAGAGTTTTTTGGTGTTTAAATGTAGTTTTTATTCTTCAATCAAGTGTTTGTTATTTTAAAATAGTGCTGGTATGTACTATTTACTCTGAAACAGAAAAGAGATGAAGATTTCTGTTTGTAAGAGGAAGATGATTTTAGCAAACGTTACTAAAATCGATTGCTGTTTCCACACAGGACTGTTGAGATGAAGTAACTTCAGTTGGGGGAAACAGTTTGCAGACTTTTCTGCTTGAGGTATGACTGGCCACATTTCTAACAAGACTTTGTAATGCTGGAAGGCTGTCATTTTCCCTATGGGGACCGGTAAGCCATTTTCTTAGTTTAAGTAAAAGAATAAAGGGCTTCATAAGGGCTTATAAAACTGGTAGACATTTTTCTGGGCTAAAACGATTACTTTACTAAACATATTTGGCAGATTATAACTCTTATAGTTATTATAATCTTGGGGATTGTTTTAAAAAAACGGCAGGCACTGTATTGGACACCTTTTTCAGATGGGGGCCTTTTCTAGTCATAGGCAGAGCCTCATTTTCGCGCCACTAATGCGCAGTTGTTTTTGGAGAGCAAGGCATGCAGATGCATGTGTGAGGAGCTAAGAACCACTGAAAAAGCTTATAGAAGGCGTCATTTGATATCGTATTCTCCTCTGGGCTTGGTTGGGTCTCAGCAAAGCAGATACCTGGGACTGTATAGGGGTTAAATGTAAAAACGGCTCCGGTTCCGTTATTTTAAGGGTTAAAGCTTTCAAATTTGGTGTGCAATACTTTTAAGGCTTTATGACACTGTGGTGAAAATTTGGTGAATTTTGAACAATTCCTTCATACTTTTTCACATATTCAGTAATAAAGTGTGTTCAGTTTAAAATTTAAAGTGACAGTAACGGTTTTATTTTAAAACGTTTTTTGTGCTTTGTTGACAAGTTTAAGCCTGTTTAACATGTCTGAACCATCAGATAAGCGATGTTCTATATGTATGAAAGCCAAGGTTTCTCCCCATTTAAATATATGTGATAATTGTGACATAGTGTCCAAAAAAGTAGGGACAATGATGCCACAGATAATGATATTGCCCAAGATGATTCCTCAAATGAGGGGAGTAAGCATGGTACTGCATCATCCCCTTCTGTGTCTACACCAGTTTTGCCCACACAAGAGGCCCCTAGTACATCTAGTGCGCCCATACTTATTACCATGCAACAATTAACGGCTGTAATGGATAATTCTATTGCTAACATTTTATCCAAAATGCCTACTTATCAGAGAAAGCGTGATTGCTCTGTTTTAAACACTGAAGAGCAAGAGGACGCTGATGATAACTGTTCTGACATACCCTCACACCAATCTGAAGGGGCCAGGAGGGAGGTTTTGTCTGAGGGAGAAATTTCAGATTCAGGAAAAATTTCTCAACAAGCTGAACCTGATGTTGTAACATTTAAATTTAAACTAGAACATCTCCGCGCACTGCTTAAGGAGGTATTATCTACTCTGGATGATTGTGACAATTTGGTCATTCCAGAGAAATTATGTAAGATGGACAAGTTCCTAGAGGTTCCGGTGCCCCCCGATGTTTTTCCTATACCCAAGCGGGTGGCGGACATAGTAAATAAGGAGTGGGAAAGGCCCGGCATACCTTTTTGTTCCTCCCCCTATATTTAAGAAATTATTTCCTATAGTCGACCCCAGAAAGGACTTATGGCAGACAGTCCCCAAGGTCGAGGGGGCGGTTTCAACTCTAAACAAACGCACTACTATTCCTATAGAAGATAGTTGTGCTTTCAAAGATCCTATGGACAAAAAATTAGAGGGTTTGCTTAAAAAGATGTTTGTTCAGCAAGGTTACCTTCTACAACCAATTTCATGCATTGTTCCTGTCACTACAGCAGCGTGTTTCTAGTTCGAAGAACTAGAAAGGTCGCTCAATAAAGAATCTTCGTATGAGGAGGTTATGGACAGAGTTAAAGCACTTAAATTGGCTAACTCTTTTATTTTAGATGCCGCTTTGCAATTAGCTAGATTAGCGGCGAAAAATTCAGGGTTTGCTATCGTGGCGCGCAGAGCGCTTTGGCTAAAGTCTTGGTCAGCGGATGTGTCTTCCAAGACAAAATTGCTTAACATCCCTTTCAAGGGTAAAACACTGTTTGGTCCTGATTTGAAAGAGATTATTTCATACATCACTGGGGGAAAGGGCCACGCCCTTCCTCAGGATAGGTCCTTTAAGGCTAAAAATAAGCCTAATTTTCGTCCCTTTCGCAGAAACGGACCAGCCTCTAATTCTACATCCTCTAAGCAAGAGGGTAATTCTTCTCAACCCAAACCAGCCTGGAGACCGATGCAAGGCTGGAACAAGGGTAAGCAGGCCAAGAAGCCTGCCACAGCTACCAAAACAGCATGAAGGGATGGCCCCCGATCCGGGACCGGATCTGGTGGGGGGCAGACTTTCTCTCTTTGCTCAGGCTTGGGCAAGAGATGTTCAGGATCCCTGGGCACTAGAAATAGTTTCTCAGGGTTATCTCCTGGAATTCAAGGAACTACCCCCAAGGGGAAGGTTCCACAGGTCTCTATCTTCAAACCAAATAAAAAGACAGGCATTCTTACATTGTGTAGAAGACCTGTTAAAGATGGGAGTAATTCATCCAGTTCCAATAGGAGAACAAGGGATGGGGTTTTACTCCAACCTGTTCATAGTTCCCAAAAAAGAGGGAACATTCAGACCAATTTTAGATCTCAAGATCCTAAACAAATTTCTCAGGGTTCCATCGTTCAAAATGGAAACCATTCGAACGATCCTTCCTACCATCCAGGAAGGTCAATTTATGACCACGGTGGATTTAAAGGATGCGTACCTACATATTCCTATCCACAGGGAACATCATCAGTTCCTAAGGTTCGATTTTCTGGACAAGCATTACCAGTTTGTGGCACTTCCATTCGGATTAGCCACTGCTCCGAGAATTTTCACAAAGGTACTAGGGTCCCTTCTAGCAGTTCTAAGACCAAGGGGCATTGCAGTAGTATCTTACTTGGACGACATCCTGATTCAAGCGTCGTCTCTGTCAAAAGCAAAGGCTCATACGGACATCGTTCTAGCCTTTCTCAGATCTCACGGATGGAAAGTGAACATAGAAAAAAGTTCTCTGTCCCCGTCAACAAGAGTCCCCTTCTTGGGAACAATAATAGATTCCTTAGAAATGAGGATTTTTCTGACAGAGGTCAGAAAATCAAAACTTCTAAGCTCTTGTCAAGTACTTCATTCTGTTCTTCATCCTTCCATAGCGCAGTGCATGGAAGTAATAGGATTGATGGTTGCAGCAATGGACATAGTTCCTATTGCACGAATTCATCTAAGACCATTACAAATGTGCATGCTCAGACAGTGGAATGGGGATTATACAGACTTGTCTCCGACGATTCAAGTAGATCAAAGGACCAGAGATTCACTCCGTTGGTGGCTGATCCTGGACAACCTGTCACAGGGAATGAGCT
The DNA here is from genome assembly GCF_027579735.1 of Bombina bombina. NCBI lineage: Eukaryota > Metazoa > Chordata > Amphibia > Anura > Bombinatoridae > Bombina > Bombina bombina. The sequence continues at coordinate 699,751,242 of NC_069501.1, read as the reverse complement.
TCCGCAGACCAGAGTGGGTCATTGTCACGACCGACGCCAGTCTGGTGGGCTGGGGCGCGGTCTGGGAACCCCTGAAAGCTCAGGGTCTATGGTCTCGGGAAGAATCTCTTCTCCCGATAAACATTCTGGAACTGAGAGCGATATTCAATGCTCTCAAAGCTTGGCCTCATCTAGCAAAGGCCAAATTCATAAGGTTTCAATCAGACAACATGACGACTGTTGCATACATCAACCATCAGGGGGGAACAAGGAGTTCCCTGGCGATGGAGGAAGTGACCAAGATAATTCAATGGGCGGAGGATCACTCCTGCCACTTGTCTGCTATCCACATCCCAGGGGTGGAAAATTGGGAAGCGGATTTTCTGAGTCGTCAGACCTTCCATCCGGGGGAGTGGGAACTCCATCCGGAAATCTTTGCCCAAATAACTCAATTATGGGGCATTCCAGACATGGATCTGATGGCCTCTCGTCAGAACTTCAAGGTTCCTTGTTACGGGTCCAGATCCAGGGATCCCAAGACGACTCTAGTGGATGCACTAGTAGCACCTTGGACCTTCAACCTAGCTTATGTATTCCCACCGTTTCCTCTCATTCCCAGGCTGGTAGCCAGCATCAATCAGGAGAGGGCTTCGGTGATCTTGATAGCTCCTGCGTGGCCACGCAGGACTTGGTATGCAGACCTGGTGAATATGTCATCGGCTCCACCATGGAAGCTACCTTTGAGACAGGACCTTCTTGTTCAAGGTCCATTCGAACATCCGAATCTGGTTTCCCTCCAACTGACTGCTTGGAGATTGAACGCTTGATTTTATCAAAGCGTGGGTTTTCAGATTCCGTAATAGATACTCTTATTCAGGCTAGAAAGCCTGTAACTAGAAAGATTTACCATAAAATATGGAAAAAATATATCTGTTGGTGTGAATCTAATGGATTCCCATGGAACAAGATAAAAATTCCTAAGATTCTATCCTTTCTACAAGAAGGTTTGGAGAAAGGATTATCTGCAAGTTCTCTGAAGGGACAGATCTCTGCTTTATCTGTTTTACTTCACAAAAGGCTGGCAGCTGTGCCAGACGTTCTAGCGTTTGTTCAGGCTCTGGTTAGAATCAAGCCTGTTTACAGACCTTTGACTCCTCCCTGGAGTCTTAATCTAGTTCTTTCAGTTCTTCAAGGGGTTCCGTTTGAACCCTTACATTCCGTAGATATTAAGTTATTATCTTGGAAAGTTTTGTTTTTGGTTGCAATTTCTTCTGCTAGAAGAGTTTCTGAGTTATCTGCTCTGCAGTGTTCTCCGCCCTATCTGGTGTTCCATGCAGATAAGGTGGTTTTGCGTACTAAGCCTGGTTTTCTTCCGAAAGTTGTTTCCAACAAAAATATTAACCAGGAGATTGTTGTACCTTCTTTGTGTCCGAATCCACTTTCAAAGAAGGAACGTTTGTTACACAATTTGGACGTAGTCCGTGCTCTAAAATTCTATTTAGAGGCTACTAAAGATTTCAGACAAACATCTTCTTTGTTTGTTGTTTATTCTGGTAAAAGGAGAGGTCAAAAAGCAACTTCTACCTCTCTTTCTTTTTGGCTTAAAAGCATTATCCGATTGGCTTATGAGACTGCCGGACGGCAGCCTCCTGAAAGAATCACAGCTCATTCCACTAGGGCTGTGGCTTCCACATGGGCCTTCAAGAACAAGGCTTCTGTTGACCAGATATGTAAGGCAGCGACTTGGTCTTCACTGCACACTTTTGCCAAATTTTACAAATTTGATACTTTTGCTTCTTCAGAGGCTATTTTTGGGAGAGAGGTTTTGCAAGCCGTGGTGCCTTCCATTTAGGTGACCTGATTTGCTCCCTCCCTTCATCCGTGTCCTAAAGCTTTGGTATTGGTTCCCACAAGTAAGGATGACGCCGTGGACCGGACACACCTATGTTGGAGAAAACAGAATTTATGCTTACCTGATAAATTACTTTCTCCAACGGTGTGTCCGGTCCACGGCCCGCCCTGGTTTTTTTAATCAGGTCTGATGAATTATTTTCTCTAACTACAGTCACCACGGTATCATATGGTTTCTCCTATGCATATTTCCTCCTGTACGTCGGTCGAATGACTGGGGTAGGCGGAGCCTAGGAGGGATCATGTGACCAGCTTTGCTGGGCTCTTTGCCATTTCCTGTTGGGGAAGAGAATATCCCACAAGTAAGGATGACGCCGTGGACCGGACACACCGTTGGAGAAAGTAATTTATCAGGTAAGCATAAATTCTGTTTTTTCGACATTCCCTGTGGGTTGATCTCCCACGATGGCTTAGGGTTAGCCTTGAGGCTGGGGCTGAGAGGTGGCTGGGTGTTTTCACAAGATAGCCCTTTTTTCTGATAGGATTACTAGTTTGTTTCTATCCTTGTCTACAGGCTCTGAATTTCTTTAGCTCCATATGGATTTCTTCCTATGTTGTCTACTTTTAGCGGTTATGTATGCTAAACTATGGTACAGTGAAGAGCCTGTGGCTTCCTTGAAACACCATAAGTCGTATGTTGGTGTGTCAGGGAGCTGAGGGTAGACCTTGGTTCTTTATCGTGATCGCATTTTCATAGGTGTGGAGTTGATCCCTGGTCCTTGTCCTTCTAGGGAGTCATTCCCTGGGTGGTTGTCTTTTTCAACCTTGGGTTTGCTTTAGTTCTTTTGACATTTTTTACAATAGTTGGTGGTTCTTTGGATACCTTATGGTTCCTCCGTTTTCCCCTTCGAGGGTAGGTGTAGGTTCTCATCCTTCGGGTCGGGGGTTAGTTCTGTGCGATCAGAAAGCTTGAGGTACTTGGTTCCTCTGGGTTTTTTGTGCTCGGTGGATTCTAGAGATTCTAAATAGTCTCTAGGACGGCCTTGCAGGTGTTTAACTGATGGGCAGTCACTTGGTCCTTTCAGGTTTTTAACTCCTTGTGTCTAAGTGTGTTTTTTTTTACCGGGTGTTGGGTAATTTCAGGCTGTGGTGCCCTTTGAAGGGGCCGCCTTCTGTTCCTGCCCTTTGTTTGCATTCCATGTCCTCTATAGCTTGGGTATTATTTTCCCAAAAGTAATGAATGCAGCTGTGGACTCTTCCCATTTAAGAAGAAAAACTTAAATTACGTTTGCCTGATAATTTTCTTTTCTTCTAACGGGTAGAGTCAACAGCTCCTGCCCATTTTTTTTTTTTCATTATTTTTTTATGGGGCGGCCATATTTTAGATTTTATTCTTCTGGCACCTTTTTCACCCTGATATTTCTCCTACTGTTCCCTTGGCAGAATGACTGCGGGATGAGGGAAGTGGGGGGGAGGTATTTAAGCCTTTGGCTGGGGTGTCTTTGCCTCCTCCTGGTGGCCAGGTTCTGAATTCCCAAAAGTAATGAATGCAGCTGTGGACTCTTCCCGTCAGAAGAAAAGATAATTATTTTAAGTTTTTCAAAGGCCCAAGAAGAAAGCTAGCCGATTATACTACAGACTAAAAATAACAAAAAAAAATATTACAAAAACGTAGACCTACTAAAAGATTAAAGCTGTGTATTAATAATCCTCCTTCAATGTCTTCAGCATCTTCAACTACCAGCATGCTAAAATTATTGGCAACCAAGAATTGATGTAATGGCAAACTACCAGTTGTTGAAAGGTATCACTTCCAGTTACTAGCTCACATAAATATGCAAAACTAAAGTTCTGGCTAGTAAGTATATGAGGAATATTTTTTTTGCATATATTGCCATCTGGGTAGGCAATAACTGATTAGTAAATATATTAATAAATCTGTATTCTCGTCTATACTTCAGAATACAGATATACATATGCAACTTGGATGATTAAAGTAGTTGACTTCCACTTTGTACAGACATACCTTGTTTATATTTTATTGAGGTTATTATAAATTAGAACATATGGTATAGGTTCTTTCATTATGAAAAAATGTATATTGGCTATTGTCAAGCCTAAATAATAGAATACACAGAAAGAGGTATGTGTGACATAAAGCAATACATTATCAAAGATGTTAATGGGTCTACAGATGAAGACTAAACAGCAATAGGATTCAACCCAATTGTGTGTGTGTGTTGATTAGAGTAGCCGTGTTAGTCCAGAGATTTAGATATCAAAATAACAAGAGTATTGCATATTGAGCAATGATACTTTTTATATTATAAACATTGCCTAAACACACGCAACATAAACTGGACAAACTGGTGCCCTCTAACCCTAGCATAGGGACATTCTACATGCTCCCAAAACTCCACAAACCAGGGAACCCAGGAAGACCAATAATAACAGGCATGGACACTCTGACTGAGCAACTATCGGGCCTAGTGGAGAATATTCTTAAGCCTTTAGTTATTAACACCACTAGCTTTATAAAAGACACCACTGATTTTCTTAACAAAATCAGCCAGATAACAGAATTGCCAGAGGATACTATACTTGTGACAATGGATGTGGAATCCCTGTACAGCAATATTCCACATAAAGATGGTATTGATGCCTGCTTAAACTTTCTTTCCTCCAACAGCCCTAACAAGACACATAGTGCTTCTACAGTCAGTAAACTTACAGAATTTATACTTACAATTATTTCATCTTCAAACCACTACTTACAAACCATGGGCACCAAAATGGCACCACAGTACGCAAACCTCTTCATGGCTGACTTAGAACAGAGATTCCTAGCCACTCACCCTCACAAACCCTTCAAATACTTTCGCTACATCGATGATATTTTGATTATATGGACAGAAGGAGAAAAAACCTTGAACATTTTCATAAATCATTTAATCTATTTCATGCATTAATCAAGCTTAAAATGAACTTTTCTAGAGATTGTCTCAGCTTCCTGGATACAACAATATCCATCACAAATGGCAAACTGTACTCATCTGTATACAGGAAACCAACAGATGCAGCTACCTCCACAGCTGCAGCTACCTCCACAGCTCCAGCTCCCACCCCAATCACATTAAAAAATCCATAATCTACAGTCAGGCTCCAAGATACCAAGGACAGTGACAACCACCTCATCACACTGTCCCAATCATTCAGAGAAAAAGGTTACAAAACAAGGATTATAAATAAAAAAATTAACTCTGCCCTCAATACTCCACGTGAACACTTACTACAATACAGGGAGAAGAAAAACATATCACCTATCCCACTAGTAGTCAAATACAACCCTGCTGTGGAAGGGATACGAAAAATCATAAAAGACTTACAGCCACTACTCTTAGAGGATCCCACACTAAAAAAAATCTTTCCAAAAGCCCCAATCCTGGCATACAGACAACCACCTAACCTAAAGCAGAAACTGTTACATAGGAAGCTACCCCTTGAGAAAAAGAACACTCAGAATGGAACCAAGTGCTGCTATAAAGCTCTCTGCAAACTGTGTCAACACGTTTGTGAAAGCAGCACAGCAAATCACAATAATAAATCTTATAACATTAAAGGGGCATATTCATGTATATCTGCAAATGTGGTATACATGATACATTGCACTGCATGTGAAATGGGATGCTATATTGGAGAAACAAGCCAAAATCTGCACCTTTGAATGAACTTACACAGACACTCAATCAAAAACCACTGTGAAACAAAATACTTCACCCCTGTTGGTCACCATTTCACCCAACCTGACCACTCCATCAAAAACCTCAAAATCAAAATTCTCAGAGGCAACTTCGAAAAAACACCATGGAAAGAAAAACCTTTGAAATAAAAATGATAATGCACTTCAACCTGTTTAATTCTGGACTAAATGTGGACTCTTAACACATTATCAAAAATTTTTGTAATGTACTTTCATTTAGTCAATTACATTGTATATTCCACATTCTTTATACATAGGTACACAGGTAAGCCTATGTCCACACTTTTGTCTTTTTTTAACTTTTGTATTCCCCCTGTATATACAATTTCACATCTTTATAGATATTGATTCAATGTTGATATATAACTTTGTCAGTATATGCTCTATGTAAAGCTATATATTTCCCCTGTCCTCCTACACTGGACGCTGTCTGCCTGTTACCTAAGCCCCCCTCATGATTTTTAAGACACCTCCTCCTCTCCCTGCACTGTCTTCTTAGCTATTCTGTGTTTTAAGAAATAATCTGTAAATTCCATTGAATTGGTCAGTATTGCTTTAGACTTGATAAAGGAAGGAACTCTTCCGAAAGCTTGTCAACTTATAAATGTATAGTTAGTCCAATAAAAAAGTATCATTGCTCAATGCAATACTCTTGTTATTTTGAGATATATATATATATATATATATATATATATATATATATATATATATATATATATATATATATATATATATATATATATATATATATGTGTGTGTGTATATACACACACACACACACACACACATATACACACACACACACACATATATATGTGTGTGTGTATATATACACACACACACGTATGCACAGTACCTTATTAGTTTGAAACAGGGGTAATTACAAACTGTGGATACAATAATTTGAGATAGCTAGCTTACAGGTAAGGTAAGTAATACACCATCCGTAACCTTTAACAACTTATGTCAACCATAAGATTATGTGACAGAAAATATAAAAATTAAACCTCCTTTTTAATACTTTATGTATGTTCCTCCAAAACTACAAAGGGGCCGCTCTTGGACCCTTAAAAACTTGGAAAACTTAAAGGGACACTGAACCCAATTTTTTTTCTTTCGTGATTCAGATAGAGCATGCCATTTTAAGCAACTTTCTAATTTACTCCTTTTATCAATTTTTCTTCGTTCTCTTGCTATCTTTATTTTAAAAAAAAAAGAAAGCATCTAAGCTTTTCTTTAATGTAATTGGCAAGAGTCCATGAGCTAGTGACGTATGGGATATACAATCCTACCAGGAGGGGCAAAGTTTCCCAAACCTCAAAATGCCTATAAATACATCCCTCACCACACCCACAATTCAGTTTTACAAACTTTGCCTCCTATGGAAGTGGTGAAGTAAATTTGTGCTAGATTTCTACGTTGATATGTGCTTCTCAGCATTTTTGAAGCCCGGTTCCTCTCAGAGTACAGTGAATGTCAGAGGGATGTGAAGGGAGTATCACCTACTGAATGCAATGGTCTTCCTAACTGGGATCTATTTCATAAGTTCTCTGTTATCGGTCGTAGAGATTCATCTCCTACCTCCCTTTTCAGATCGACGATATACTCTTATATACCATTACCTCTACTGATTTTCGTTTCAGTACTGGTTTGGCTATCTGCTATATGTGGATGGATGTCTTTTGGTAAGTATGTTTCTTTTACTTAAAGGGACAGTCTAGGCCAAAATAAACTTTCATGATTCAGATATAGCATGTCATTTTAAACAATTTTCCCATTTACTTTTATCACCAATTTTGCTTTGTTCTCTTAGTATTCTTAGTTGAAAGCTTAACCTACGAGGTTCATATGCTAATTTCTTAGACCTTGAAGGCCACCTCTTTTCAGAATGCATTTGAACAGTTTTTCACCACTAGAGGGTGTTAGTTCACGTATTTCATATAGATAACACTGTGCTCGTGCACGTGAAGTTATCTGGGAGCAGGCACTGATTGGCTAGACTGCAAGTCTGTCAAAAGAACTGAAATAAAGGGGTAGTTCGCAGAGGCTTAGATACAAGTTAATCACAGTGGTTAAAAGTATATAAATATAACTGTGTTGGTTATACAAAACTGGGGAATGGGTAATAAAGGGATTATCTATCTTTTAAAACAATAACAATTTTGGTGGAGACTGTCCCTTTAAGACACTCTTAGCTATGGTTTGGCACTTTATATAATGTTCTAAATATATGTATTGTACTTATATTTGCCATGATTCAGGTTTCAGTATATTTCCTTTTCTTGTAGACTGTCAGTTTCATATCTGGGAAATGCATTTTTAAGAAAAAGAAAATTTCTTACCTGGGGTTTAGTCTTTTTCAAATTGACTCTTTTAAATTGCGGGCTGTATTAGGCTCGCAAGGGCGCAAAATGCCAACATTTTATTGCGTCATTCTTGGCGCGAGATTTTTTTTGGGCGCAAAAGTTATGTTAGTGATGCAAATTCGTCATCTCCGGCGTCTTAGATGGCGCTGAGTCTTTCACAAGGTTGCGTCATCAAAGTGTTTCGTTTCCAGGCGTCTTTGGCGCCAAAAAATATTTTTCTGTTTGTTGTGCGTCATACTTGGTGCAAAATATTTTCATTATTTTAAGACCCCATTCCTTTTGCCTCTGGTCTTTTTTCCAATGTCAGAAGGCTATGCTGTTTGCATTTTTTTCCCCCATTCTTGAAACTGTCATAAGGAAATTGATATTTTGCTTTATATGTTTTTTCTCTTACATTTGCAAGATGTCTCAAAACTGTTCCTGTATCAGAAAACACTGTTGGATTCCTGCTGACTGATATCAGTCCTACCAAAGCTAAGTTAATTTATTTTAATGTTATCAGGGGTGTGGAAATTAAAAAAAAAAAAAAACTACTTGTCCAAGGGACTAAAGCGGGAGCCCAATCTACTTGTCCCTCGTGACAATCTACTTGTCCTGATTCGCATAATAATTTTAACCAAAACTGTATATACATAAGGTTTTTATTTATAACAACTTAGGAGACAGACCTAACAATACTTTAATGCAATCAACAAATGCAAGTAGGTAGCAAGATTAAACCGAAAACAGATTTCCAAATTAGAATTTTGCTTTGTTCTCTTGATATGTTTATTTGAAAAATGAAGACTGTAAGCATAGGAGCCAGCTCATTTTTGGTTAAGAACCTGGGTAGCACTTTCTGAATGGTGTCTAAATGTAGCCACCAATCGGCAACTGCTACCCAGGTGCTAAAGCAAAAATGGGCCGGCTCCTAGGCTTACCAAGAGAACGAAGAAAAATGTATAATAGGAGTAAATTTACAAGGTTGCTTAAAATTGCCTGGTTGTAAATATTGCTGTTTCTGCCTTAAGCAATTCATTTTCTGCTCAGGGTGCATGCCAAATAACATGTATGCAAGTCTGATATAGAGAGGAGCACTCACTGGGTCTTAAAGGGACATTAAACACTCAATACATGCTAGATAGAATTATGCATTCAAAGAAAAGATTAGTCCATGACTAACATGTAGATGTATTTTTTAAAGTTTCATTAGTTGTTTAAAAAGTGACAAAATAAGTGTAAAGTTTTAGTGTCTATAAAACACTGGGAGCTGCCATGTTGTAACTTGTGTTACCTTCTCTGCTGTGGCCAATTAGGGACAGTTATACATAGGTCATTAGAGTGTGCAGCCAATGGTTGTGCTGGATTTAACAGTGTTTCACACTTCCATTTCTAACATGAACTGAAAAGCTCACAATTTCAGAATGGAAATACAGGCAAAGAGGACAAAATAAATAATGAAAGTATATTGCAGAGTTGTTTTATTATATACAATTTATCATTTTATATTACCATCTCAAAGTGTTTAATGTCCCTTTAAACAGATAATTAAATTTATTATATGTATCATAATAAATTGAATTATTTAAGACCCAGTGAGTGCGCGCCTCTATATTGTGTGTGTATGTATGTATATACATACATACATATGTATATATGCACAAACCTACATAGGCAGATACACATGTGTGATGTGTCTGTTTCTGCATGTGCTAGCAGCTATAATATAATAATGACATGCTCATATATAGCTAAAAAACCCCATCTATATGTACACACACTCACATACATTAACACACACAAACATATACTCAGTCATGTAAATGAACAAAGACACTGAACTACACAGGTGAAAGTGTAAACGTGCATAAGGCAAAAGGGATCAATGGAATGCTTACTCAAAACATCCACAAGACAAATACAAATATCCTGGACATTTTTTAAAACCAATCATATTAATGAAATCCAGAAATCTGATAGAGATTGATGTGTGCAAGATAAGGAGGCCCATTATTATTAATTTTTTAATATGTGCATATTCTGCTATATTCTATTAATTTGTGACTCCCTGTCCAGGATCTTCTTTTCTTCTGTTAAGTGTGATCAGTCCACGGGTCATCATTACTTCTGGGATATTACTCCTCCCCAACAGGAAGTGCAAGAGGATTCACCCAGCAGAGTTGCATATAGCCCCTCCCCTCTACGTCACCCCCAGTCATTCTCTTGCACCCAACGACTAGATAGGATGTGTGAGAGGACTATGGTGATTTTATTTAGTTTATTTCTTCAATCAAAAGTTTATTTTTTAATAGCACCGGAGTGTGTTATTCCTTCTCTGGTAGAGTTTGAAGAAGAATCTACCAGAGTTTTTACTATGATTTTAGCCGGAGTTGTTAAGATCATATTGCTGTTTCTCGGCCATCTGAGGAGAGGTAAACTTCAGATCAGGGGACAGCGGGCAGTTTATTCTGCAAAAAGGTATGTAGCAGTTTTTATTTTCTAACAATGGAATTGCTGAGAAAATCCTGCCATACCGACATTATATCATGTATGTATAATTTACATTTTAGTATTCTGGGGAATGGTACTTCACTGGAATTACACTGTGTATATAAGATTTTAGCCTAATAGAAATACAACAGGCTTTTTAATAATTCTTAATTATGTTAAACGTTTTTGCTGGAATGTAAAATCGTTTTCATTTTCTGAGGTACTGGGTGAATAAAATGTTTGGGCACTATTTTTCCACTTGGCAGTTGCTGGATCTAATTATGACAGTTTTTAATCTCTCTCACTGTTGTGTGTGAGGGGGTGGGACCTTTTTTGGCGCTTTTGCTACGCATCAAAAATTTCAGTCAAAAGCTCATTGTTTTTTCCTGCATGTTCCGGTTTATCTCTACAGAACCCAGGGATCTTCAAAGCTAATTTGAGGGAAGTAATCTAACAGAGCTGTAAGATTGTAGTTGACTGTGATAAAAAAACGTTTATTCTTTAACTTTTTTATGCCTCAGGGTTAGTTATTTCTTGCTACTGGGTACAAGCCTTTACTAAGTTGCATTTTGTTTTACAAAGCTGATTGATTTCATCTGTTATATATATTCAGTGCTTTTCAAGCACAGTTCGTTTTTTTTCATTGTATTTTACTTGTATAGTATTTCCAAATTGCAAGTTTATTTGCTAGTTTGTTAAACATGTCTGATTCAGAAGATGAGACCTGTACTATTTGTACTAAAGCCAAGGTGGAGCCCAATAGAAATTTATGTACTAACTGTATTGATGCTACATTAAATAAAAGTCAATCTGTACAAATTGAACAAATTTCACCAAACAACGAGGGGAGAGTTATGCCGACTAACTCGCCTCACGTGACAGTACCTGCATCTCCCGCTCGGGACGTGCGCGATATGGCGACGCCAAGTACATCTGGGCGGCCATTACAAATAACATTACAAGATATGGCTACTGTTATGACTGAGGTTTTGGCTAAATTACCAGAACTAAGGGGCAAGCGTGATCACTCTGGAGTGAGAACAGAGTGCGCTGATAATGTTAGGGCCATGTCAGATACTGCGTCACAACTTGCAGAACATGAGGACGGAGAGCTTCATTCTGCGGCTGACGGTTCTGATCCAAACAGATTGGATTCAGATATTTCAAATTTTAAATTTAAGCTGGAAAACCTCCGTGTTTTACTAGGGGAGGTGTTAGCGGCCCTGAATGATTGTAACACAGTTGCAATACCCGAGAAAATGTGTAGGTTGGATAAATATTTTGCTGTACCAACAAGTACTGACGTTTTTCCTATACCTAAAACTGAAATTATTACTAAGGAGTGGGATAGACCCGGTGTGCCGTTCTCACCCCCTCCAATATTTAGAAAGATGTTTCCAATAGACACCACCACACGGGATTTATGGCAAACGGTCCCTAAGGTGGAGGGAGCAGTTTCTACTTTAGCTAAACGTACCACTATCCCTGTAGAGGATAGCTGTGCCTTTTCAGATCCAATGGATAAAAAATTAGAGGGTTACCTTAAGAAAATGTTTGTTCAACAAGGTTTTATATTGCAACCCCTTGCATGCATTGCGCCGATCACGGCTGCAGCGGCATTCTGGATTGAGTCTCTAGAAGAGAATCTTGGTTCAGCTACGCTGGACGACATTTCAGACAGGCTTAGAGTACTTAAGCTATCTAATTCATTCATTTCGGAAGCCGTAGTACATTTAATTAAACTTACGGCTAAGAATTCCGGATTCGCCATTCAAGCGCGCAGAGCACTGTGGCTAAAATCCTGGTCAGCTGATGTAACTTCTAAGTCCAAATTACTTAATATACCTTTCAAGGGACAGACCTTATTTGGGCCTGGTTTGAAAGAAATTATCGCTGACATTACAGGAGGTAAGGGCCACGCCCTACCTCAAGACAAAGCCAAACCTAAGGCTAGACAGTCTAATTTTCGTTCCTTTCGGAATTTCAAAGCAGGAGCAGCATCATCTTCCACTACTCCAAAACAAGAAGGATCTGGTGCTCGCTACAGACAAGGCTGGAGACCTAACCAGTCCTGGAACAAGGGCAAGCAGGCCAGGAAGCCTGCAGCTGCCACTAAAACAGCATGAATTGAGGGCCCCCGATCCGGGATCGGATCTAGTGGGGGGCAGACTTTCTCTCTTCGCCCAGGCTTGGGCAAGAGATGTCCAGGATCCCTGGGCGCTAGAGATAATATCTCAGGGATACCTTCTGGACTTCAAACACTCTCCTCCAAGAGAGAGATTTCATCTGTCAAGGGTGTCGACAAACCAAACAAAGAAAGAAGCGTTTCTACGCTGCATACAAGAACTATTGTTAATGGGAGTAATCCATCCAGTTCCACGGTCGGAACAGGGACAAGGGTTTTACTCAAATCTGTTTGTGGTTCCCAAAAAAGAGGGAACTTTCAGACCAATACTGGATTTAAAGATCCTAAACAAATTCCTAAGAGTTCCATCATTCAAAATGGAGACTATCCGGACAATTTTACCCATGATCCAAGAAGGTCAGTACATGACCACAGTGGACTTAAAGGACGCTTACCTTCACATACCGATTCACAAAGATCATTACCGGTATCTAAGGTTTGCCTTTCTAGACAGGCATTACCAGTTTGTGGCTCTTCCATTCGGATTGGCTACAGCTCCAAGAATCTTCACAAAGGTTCTAGGTGCTCTTCTGGCGGTACTAAGACCGCGGGGAATTTCGGTAGCTCCTTACCTAGACGACATTCTGATACAAGCTTCAAGCTTTCAAACTGCCAAGTCTCATACAGAGTTAGTACTGGCATTTCTAAGGTCACATGGATGGAAGGTGAACGAAAAGAAAAGTTCACTCGTTCCACTTACAAGAGTTCCCTTCCTGGGGACTCTTATAGATTCTGTAGAAATGAAGATTTACCTGACAGAAGACAGGTTAACAAGACTTCAAAGTGCTTGCCGCACCCTTCATTCCATTCAACACCCATCGGTGGCTCAATGCATGGAGGTAATCGGCCTAATGGTTGCAGCAATGGACATAGTGCCATTTGCTCGCTTACACCTCAGACCACTGCAATTGTGCATGCTAAGTCAGTGGAATGGGGATTACTCAGACTTGTCCCCTTCTCTGAATCTGGATCTAGAGACCAGAAATTCTCTTCTATGGTGGCTTTCTCGGCCACATCTGTCCAGGGGGATGCCATTCAGCAGACCAGACTGGACAATTGTAACAACAGACTCCAGCCTTCTAGATTGGGGTGCCGTCTGGAATTCTCTGAAGGCTCAGGGACAATGGAGTCAGGAGGAGAGTCTCCTGCCAATAAACATTCTGGAATTGAGAGCAGTTCTCAATGCCCTCCTGGCTTGGCCCCAGTTGACAACTCGGGGGTTCATCAGGTTTCAGTCGGACAACATCACGACTGTAGCTTACATCAACCATCAGGGAGGGACAAGGAGCTCCCTAGCAATGATGGAAGTATCAAAGATAATTCGCTGGGCAGAGTCTCACTCTTGCCACCTGTCAGCAATCCACATCCCGGGAGTGGAGAATTGGGAGGCGGATTTCTTAAGTCGTCAGACTTTTCATCCGGGGGAATGGGAACTTCATCCGGAGGTCTTTGCCCAAATACTTCGACGTTGGGGCAAGCCAGAGATAGATCTCATGGCGTCTCGACAGAACGCCAAGCTTCCTCGGTACGGGTCCAGATCCAGGGATCCAGGAGCAGTCCTAATAGATGCCCTGACGGCACCTTGGGACTTCAGGATGGCTTATGTGTTTCCACCCTTCCCGATGCTTCCTCGATTGATTGCCAGAATCAAACAGGAGAGAGCATCAGTGATTCTGATAGCACCTGCATGGCCACGCAGGACTTGGTATGCAGACCTGGTGGACATGTCATCCTGTCCACCTTGGTCTCTACCTCCGAAACAGGACCTCCTGATACAGGGTCCTTTCAAACATCAAAATCTAACTTCTCTGAAGCTGACTGCTTGGAAATTGAACGTTTGATTTTATCAAGACGTGGGTTTTCTGAGTCAGTTATTGACACCTTAATACAGGCCAGGAAGCCTGTTACCAGAAAGATTTACCATAAAATATGGCGTAAATACCTATATTGGTGTGAATCCAAAGGTTACTCTTGGAGTAAGGTTAGGATTCCTAGGATATTGTCTTTTCTACAAGAAGGTTTAGAAAAGGGTTTATCTGCTAGTTCATTAAAGGGACAGATCTCAGCTCTGTCTATTCTGTTACACAAACGTCTGTCAGAAGTGCCAGACGTTCAGGCTTTTTGTCAGGCTTTAGCGAGGATTAAGCCTGTGTTTAAGACTGTTGCTCCACCATGGAGTTTAAATCTTGTTCTTAACGTTTTACAGGGCGTTCCGTTTGAACCCCTCCATTCCATTGATATAAAGTTGTTATCTTGGAAAGTTCTATTTTTAATGGCTATTTCATCGGCTCGAAGAGTCTCTGAATTATCAGCCTTACATTGTGATTCTCCTTATTTGATTTTTCATTCGGATAAGGTAGTTCTGCGTACTAAACCTGGGTTCTTACCCAAGGTAGTCACTAACAGGAATATCAATCAGGAGATTGTTGTTCCATCTTTGTGTCCAAATCCTTCTTCAAAGAAGGAACGTCTTCTGCACAATCTGGATGTAGTTCGTGCCCTAAAATTTTACTTACAGGCAACTAAAGAATTTCGACAGACGTCTTCCCTGTTTGTCGTTTACTCTGGTCAGAGGAGAGGTCAAAAAGCTTCTGCTACCTCTCTCTCTTTTTGGCTTCGTAGCATAATACGTTTAGCCTATGAGACTGCTGGACAGCAACCTCCTGAAAGAATTACAGCTCATTCCACTAGAGCTGTGGCTTCCACTTGGGCCTTTAAGAATGAGGCCTCTGTTGAACAGATTTGCAAGGCTGCAACTTGGTCTTCGCTTCATACTTTCTTCTGTTATGTGTGATCAGTCCACGGGTCATCATTACTTCTGGGATATTATCTGCTCCCCTACAGGAAGTGCAAGATGATTCACCCAGCAGAGTTGCTATATAGCTCCTCCCCTCTACGTCACCTCCAGTCATTCTCTTGCACCCAAAGACTAGATAGGAGGTGTGAGAGGACTATGGTGATTATACTTAGTTTTTATAACTTCAATCAAAAGTTTGTTATTTTACAATAGCACCGGAGCGTGTTATTACTTCTCTGGCAGAGTTTGAAGAAGAATCTACCAGAGTTTTTCTTATGATTTTAACCGGAGTAGTTAAGATCGTATTGCTGTTTCTCGGCCATCTGAGGGAGGTAAAAGCTTCAGATCAGGGGACAGCGGGCAGTTGAATCTGCATTGAGGTATGTAGCAGTTTTTATTTTCTGAATGGAATTGATGAGAAAATCCTGCCATACCGTTATGACATGTATGTATACTCTACACTTCAGTATTCTGGGGATGGTATTTCACCGGAATTACTCTGTAAAAGTACATTAAACCTTTTAATAGGTATTTAATTCATGTTAAACGTTTTTGCTGGAATGTAGAATCGTTTGCATTTCTGAGGTACTGAGTGAATAAATATTTGGGCATTATTTTTCCACTTGGCAGTTTGCTTGTTTTGATTATGACAGTTTCGTTTCTCTCTCACTGCTGTGTGTGAGGGGGAGGGGTCGTTTTTGGCGCTCTTTGCTACGCATCAAAAATTTCCAGTCAGTTACTCTTGTATTTTCTGCATGATCCGGTTCATCTCTAACAGAACTCAGGGGTCTTCAAACTTCTTTGAAGGGAGGTAGATTCTCTCAGCAGAGCTGTGAGACTTATGTAGTGACTGTGTTTTAAAATTGCTCTGTGATTTTTATGTTTAAAATTTAATTAGTGTTACTTTACTAATGGGAACAAACCTTTGCTAACAAGTTGTGTTGTTTTTAAAGAGTGATGCTATAACTGTTTTTCAGTTCATTATTTCAACTGTCATTTAATCGTTTAGTGCTTCTTTGAGGCACAGTACGTTTTTGTTAAATAAGATTGTAACCAAGTTGCATGTTTATTGCTAGTGTGTTAAACATGTCTGATTCAGAGGAAGATACCTGTGTCATTTGTTCCAATGCCAAGGTGGAGCCCAATAGAAATTTATGTACTAACTGTATTGATGCTACTTTAAATAAAAGCCAATCTGTACAAATTGAACAAATTTCACCAAACAGCGAGGGGAGAGTTATGCCGTCTAACTCGCCTCACGTGTCGGTACCTGCGTCTCCCGCCCGGGAGGTGCGTGATATTATGGCGCCTAGTACATCTGGGCAGCCATTACAGATAACATTACAAGATATGGCTACTGTTATGACTGAAGTTTTGGCTAAGTTACCAGAACTAAGAGGCAAGCGTGATCACTCTGGGGTGAGAACAGAGTGCGCTGATAATTCTAGGGCCATGTCTGATACTGCGTCACAGCTTGCAGAGCATGAGGACGGAGAGCTTCATTCTGTAGGTGACGGTTCTGATCCAAGCAGATTGGATTCAGATATTTCAAATTTTAAATTTAAATTGGAAAACCTCCGTGTATTACTAGGGGAGGTCTTAGCGGCTCTTAACGATTGTAACACTGTTGCAATACCAGAGAAAATGTGTAGGTTGGATAAATACTTTGCGGTACCGGCGAGTACTGACGTTTTTCCTATACCTAAGAGATTAACTGAAATTGTTACTAAGGAGTGGGATAGACCCGGTGTGCCGTTCTCACCCCTCCAATATTTAGAAAGATGTTTCCAATAGACGCCACCACACGGGACTTATGGCAAACGGTCCCTAAGGTGGAGGGAGCAGTTTCTACTTTAGCTAAGCGCACCACTATCCCGGTGGAGGATAGCTGTGCTTTTTCAGATCCTATGGATAAAAAATTAGAGGGTTACCTTAAGAAAATGTTTGTTCAACAAGGTTTTATATTGCAACCCCTTGCATGCATCGCGCCGATTACGGCTGCGGCAGCATTTTGGATTGAGTCTCTGGAAGAGAACCTTAGTTCAGCTACGCTGGACGACATTACGGACAGGCTTAGAGTCCTTAAACTAGCTAATTCATTCATTTCGGAGGCCGTAGTACATTTAACCAAACTTACGGCTAAGAATTCAGGATTCGCCATTCAGGCACGTAGGGCGCTGTGGCTAAAATCCTGGTCGGCTGATGTAACTTCTAAGTCCAAATTACTTAATATACCTTTCAAGGGGCAAACTTTATTTGGGCCCGGTTTGAAAGACATTATCGCTGACATTACAGGAGGTAAGGGCCACGCTCCACCTCAAGACAAAGCCAAAGCTAAGGCTAGACAGTCTAATTTTCGTCCCTTTCGGAATTTCAAAGCAGGTGCAGCATCAACTTCCACTGCACCAAAACAGGAAGGAGCTGTTGCTCGTTATAGACAAGGCTGGAAACCTAACCAGTCCTGGAATAAGGGCAAGCAGGCCAGAAAACCTGCTGCTGCCCCTAAGACAGCATGAACCGAGGGCCCCCGATCCGGAACCGGATCTAGTGGGGGGCAGACTCTCTCTCTTCGCCCAGGCTTGGGCAAGAGATGTCCAGGATCCCTGGGCGCTAGAGATCATATCTCAGGGATACCTTCTAGACTTCAATTTATCTCCCCCAAGAGGGAGATTTCATCTGTCAAGGTTGTCAACAAACCAAATAAAGAAAGACGCGTTTCTACGCTGTGTACAAGATCTATTATTAATGGGAGTGATCCATCCGGTTCCGCGGTCGGAACAAGGACAAGGGTTTTACTCAAACCTGTTTGTGGTTCCCAAAAAAGAGGGAACTTTCAGGCCAATCTTGGATTTAAAGATCCTAAACAAATTCCTAAGAGTTCCATCGTTCAAAATGGAAACTATTCGGACAATCTTACCCATGATCCAAAAGGGTCAGTACATGACCACAGTGGATTTAAAGGATGCTTACCTTCACATACCGATTCACAAAGATCATTACCGGTATCTAAGGTTTGCCTTCTTAGACAGGCATTACCAGTTTGTAGCCCTTCCATTCGGATTGGCTACGGCTCCAAGAATCTTCACAAAGGTTCTGGGTGCCCTTCTAGCGGTTCTGAGACCGCGAGGAATTTCGGTAGCTCCGTACCTAGACGACATTTTGATACAAGCTTCAAGCTTTCAAACTGCCAAGTCTCATACAGAGTTAGTTCTGGCATTTCTAAGGTCGCATGGATGGAAAGTGAACGAAAAGAAGAGTTCTCTCTTGCCTCTCACAAGAGTTCCATTCTTGGGGACTCTTATAGATTCTGTAGAAATGAAGATTTATCTGACAGAAGACAGATTAACAAAGCTTCTAAATACATGCCGTGTCCTTCATTCCATTCAACTCCCGTCAGTAGCTCAATGCATGGAGGTGATCGGCTTAATGGTAGCAGCAATGGACATAGTACCCTTTGCACGCCTACATCTCAGACCGCTGCAATTGTGCATGCTGAGTCAGTGGAATGGGGATTACTCAGATTTGTCCCCCACTCTGAATCTGGATCAAGAGACCAGAAACTCTCTTCTATGGTG
>NC_069501.1:699722260-699727260 GCF_027579735.1 Bombina bombina | reverse complement strand
TCTGGCAGAAAAGGGATGAAGATTTCTGCAAGGAGGATGATCTTAGCATTTTGTAACTAAGATCCACTGCTGTTCTCACAAGGGCTGAAGAGTACAGGAAAACTTCAGTTGGGGGAACAGTTTGCAGGCTAAACTGCATTAAGGTATGTTCAGTCTATTTTTCTCCAACATTGGTGTGTCCGGTCCACGGTTTCATCCTTACTTGTGGGATATTCTCTTCCCCTACAGGAAATGGCAAGGAGAGCACACAGCAAGAGCTGTCCATATAGCCCCCCTCTGGCTCCGCCCCCCAGTCATTCTCCTTGCCGCTCTGAACAAGTAGCATCTCCACGGGGATGGTGAGGAGTTTGTGGTGTTAGTTGTAGTTTTTTATTTCTTCTATCAAGAGTTTGTTATTTTAAAATAGTGCCGGTTTGTACTATTTGCTCTACAACAGAAAATGAAGAAGATTTCTGTTAAAAGAGGAGTATGATTTTAGCAGCAGTAACTAAAATCAATTGCTGTTCCCACGCAGGACTGTTGAGCCCAGAGAACTTCAGTTGGGGGGAACAGTTTGCAGACTTATCTGCTTCAGGTACGATTAGTCCATTTTCTAACAAGACATGTTAATGCTAGAAGACAGTCAGTTTTTCCCTTAGGGGATCGGTAAGCCATTTTCTTAGATTCATAACAGGTTAAGGCTTATAAATGGGCTCTATACTGGTTGACACTATTGTAGGCTAAATCGATTGGTTTATATCAGATTTATTGGACATTTAGAGTTTTTTTGTGTTATAAAAGCACTTTTGGGAAAGTTTTTTTCGCCTGGCATCTAGTTAGACTACTACTTCAGTCAGAAAGGCCCCTTCACTCTGGTAATGCAGATGGAGGCCCCGTTTTCGCGCCTCAATTGCGCAGTTTATTTCCTTGACAGTGCATGCAGCTTCATTTGAGGGTCCTGTGGGTAAAGAAAACGGACTCAGGAAGATTTATTTCAGTGCTGAATCACTTTAAGGGAAGGTAAAAAGCTGCAGCAAGGCTGTGGCAGTGTTTTTTGTGTGATAAAATTGTTTATTTGAACAAATAGCTCCGTTTTGCTCATTTTAAGGGCTAAAGTCGTGAAACTTGGTGTGCAATACTTTCAAGGCACCAGGACTCTGGGGTGCAAATTTTTTAAAAATCGGACATTGCCTTCATAGTTTTTCAAACTTTCAGAAATAAAGTGTGCTTGTTTATTATTTAAAGAGACAGTAACGCTTTTCTTTAAAAACGTTTTTATTGCATTATTAGCCTGTCATATTCTGTCTAACATGTCTGTACCTTCAGATAGCTTATGCTCTGTATGTATGGAAGCCAAGGTGGTTCCCCCTATTAATGTTTTGTGCAAATTGTGTCATAGCGTCCAAACAAAGTAAGGACAGTACTGTCACATTTAATAAGATTGCCCAGGATGATTTTTCATGTGAAGGTAGTGGGGATAGTTTATCATCCTCTCCTTCTGTGTCAACACCAGTTTTGCCCGCACAGGCGATACATAGTACATCTAGCGCGCCAATGCTGGTTACTATGCAGCAATTAACTGCAGTGATGGATAATTCTATAGCAAATCTATTATCCAAACTGCCATCCTATTCTAGAAAGCGTGATTGCTCAGTTTTTAAATACAGAAGATGAGCAGGTTAGCGCTGAGGACAATTTATCAGTTGTTCCCTCACATCAATCTGAGTATAGCAGTGAGGGAGGGTCTAAGGGGGAAGTTTCTGATTCAGAAAAGTTTCTCAGCAGGCAGACACCGATATAGTGATTTTTAAATTTAAGTTTGAACACCTCCGCGCCCTGCTTAAGGAGGTCCTAACTACTCTAGATGATTGTGATTCTCTGGTAATTCCAGAGAAATTGTGCAAGATGGACAAATTCTTAGAGGTTCCAGTGCACGCTGATGCCTTTCCGATACCCAAGCGGGTGGCGGATATAGTGACTAAGGAGTGGGAAAAGCCAGGTATACCTTTTGTTTCACCTCCTATATTCAAGAAAATGTTCCCCATTGTCGACCCCAGAAAGGACACATGGCAAACGGTTCCTAAGGTTGAGGGGGCGGTTTCAATGTTAGTTAAGCGCACAACTATTCCTATTGTGGACAGTTGCGCTTTCAAAGATCCTATGGATAAAAGATTAGAAGGACTGTTAAAAAAGAATTTATTCAGCAGGGCTTCCTTCTTCAACCAATCTCGTGCATTATTCCTGTCACTACCGCAGCGTATTTTGGTACGAGGAACTGGAAAATTCGCTTCAAAGGGAGACTCCATATGATGAAGTCATGGACAGAATTCACGCACTTAAGTTGGCTAATTCATTTATTTTGGATGCTGCTTTTCAATTGCTAAGTTAGCGGCGAAAAATTCAGGGTTTGCTATAGTGGCGCGCAGAGCGCTTTGGCTAAAATCCTGGTCGGCGAATGTGTCGTCCAAGAATAAATTGCTTAATATTCCTTTCAAGGGTAAGACCCTATTCGGGCCGGAATTGAAAGAGATTATTTCAGACATTACTGGTGGAAAGGGACATGCCCTCCCACAAGATAGGCCTTTTAAGGCCAAGAACAAATCTAATTTTTGTTCCTTTCGCATTTTCAGGAACGGACCAATTCTTAACTCTGCGGCCTACAGACAAGAAGGCAACACTTCCCAACCTAAACCAGCATGGAAACCATTGCAAGGTTGGAACTAGGGTAAACAGGCCAAAAAGCCTGCTGCTGCTACCAAGTCAGCATGAAGGGGTAGCCCCGATCCGGGAACGGATATAGTAGGGGGCAGACTCTCTCTCTTTGCTCAGGCTTGGGCAAGAGATGTTCCGGATCCCTGGACACTAGAATAGTCTCTCGGGGATATCTTCTTGAATTCAAGGAACTTCCTCCAAAGGGAAGGTTCCACATGTCTCGCTTATCTTCAGACCAGATGAAGAGACAGACATAGTAAAGATGGGAGTGAACCCAGTTCCAATAACGGAACAAGGAAGATTTTTCCAACAATCCAGGAGGGTCAATACATGACTGCCGTGGATTTAAAGGATGCGTACCTGCATATTCCTATCCACAAAGATCTCCATTAGTTCCTGAGGTTCGCCATCCTGGAAAGACAGTTTGTGGCTCTATCATTCGGTTTAGCCACTGCTCCCAGAATTTTCACAAAGGTGCTAGGGTCCCTTCTAGCGGTATTAAAACAGAGGGGCATTGCTATAGCACCTTACCGAGACGACATTTTAACCCAAGCGTCGTCGTCTCTTTCCAAAGCAAAGGCCCATACAAGACATTTTTCTAGCCTTTCTCAGATCTCACGGGTGGAAGGTGAACGTAGAAAAGAGTACCCTGTTCCCGTCAACAAGAGTTCCCTTTCTGGGAACAATAATAGATTCTATGGAAATGAAGATCTTCCTGACAGAGGTCAGAAAATCAAAGCTTCTGAGCGCTTGTCAAGTTCTTCACTCTATTCTGCAGCCTTCCATAGCTCAGTGCATGGTAGTAATAGGATTAATGGTCGCAGCGATGGACATAGTTCCTTTTGCTCGAATTCAACTAAGACCATTACAACTGTGCATGCTCAAACAGTGGAATGGGGATTATACAGACTTGTCTCCCCAGATTCAAGTAGACCAGGTAATCAGGGATTCTCTACGCTGGTGGTTGTCTCAGGATCACCTGTTTCAGGGAATGAGTTTCCGCAGACCAGAGTGGGTCATTGTCACGACCGACGCCAGTCTCTTAGGCTGGGGCGCGGTCTGGGACTCTCTGAAAGCTCAAGGTCTATGGTCTCGAGAAGAGTCTTTTCTTCCGATAAACATTTTAGAACTGAGAGCGATATTCAATGCGCTCCTGGTTTGGCCTCACCTGACAAAGGTCAAATTCATATGGTTCCAGTCGGACAACATGACGACTGTAGCGTACATCAATCATCAGGGGGGAACAAAGAGTTTCTTGGCGATGAGAGAGGTATCCAAGATCATCAAATGGGCGGAGGATCACTCCTGCCATCTATCTGCAATTCACATCCCAGGAGTAGACAACTGGGAGGCGGATTATTTGAGTCGTCAGACTTTCCATCCGGGGGAGTGGGCACTCCACCCGGAGGTCTTTGCCCAGTTAAATCAACTATGGGGCATTCCAGATATGGATCTGATGGCGTCTCGTCAGAACTCCAAGGTTCCTCGATACGGGTCCAGATCCAGGGATCCCAAGGCGACACTAGTGGATGCATTGGTGGCGCCTTGGTCGTTCAATCTAGCTTATGTGTTTCCACTGTTCCCTCTCTTTCCCAGGCTTGGGATCAAACAGGAGAAGGCCTCAGTGATTCTGATAGCTCCTGCGTGGCCACGCAGGACTTGGTATGTAGACCTGGTGAATATGTCATGGGCTCCACCATGGAAGCTACCTTTGAGACAGGATCTTCTAGTACAAGGTCCATTCGAACATCCAAATCTAGTCTCTCTGCAACTGACTGCTTGGAAATTGAACGCTTGATTCTATCTAAGCGTGGGTTTTCAGATTAGGTTATAGATACTCTGATTCAGGCCAGGAAGCCTGTGACTAGGAAAATTTACCATAAGATATGGGAAAAAATATATCTGTTGGTGCGACTCCAAGGGATACTCTTGGACTAAAATTAAAATTCCGAGGATACTTTCCTTTCTCCAAGAGGGTTTGGATAAAGGTTTGTCAGCTAGTTCTCTAAAAGGACAGATATCTGCTCTGTCTGTTTTGTTGCACAAACGTCTGGCAGCCGTGCCAGATGTACAGGTGTTTGTACAGGCTTTAGTCAGAATCAAGCCTGTCTACAGACCTTTCTGGAGCCTGATGAAACAGCCTGTGTGCTGAGAAACGCGTCGCTTGTTTTTACTTGTTTTTATATAGTAAATATTACTTTTTTTATAAAAACACTTGCTCCTGTGCATTATTTGGACCAAACCTTGGCCTTCATTGGGACCTTTGCTGTTTGCTTCCTGAGGGAACCCTGTCATAGTCTGTTGGGTGA
>NC_069501.1:699638836-699722161 GCF_027579735.1 Bombina bombina | reverse complement strand
AGCACAATTATTCCAATTCCTTACTTTTTTGATGCTTTCGCTCCTTTTTTATCACCCCACTTCTTGGCTATTCGTTAAACTGAATTGTGGGTGTGGTGAGGGGTGTATTTATAGGCATTTTAAGGTTTGGGAAACTTTGCCCCTCCTGGTAGGAATGTATATCCCATACGTCACTAGCTCATGGACTCTTGCTAATATGAAAGAAATGAATTTATCAGGTAAGTTCTTACATAAATTATGTTTTCTGCGATGACATCTCAGATCACTGCATGTTCTGCCTTGGGGCTTATTACACATTTGTATTAATAATAAAAAACTTTGTATATAGTTATAAACCTATTAATGATATAAAAATGTATTCTCTTACCTAAAGAGCCATTCCTGCCTCAGCTTCATGAAGAAGAAATAGTTGCATCCCTTCATACACACACACAGACGCACCTCTTTGTATATAGTTATGTGCAGTAAATGCCGCAATGTCCCTTTTTAATTTTTATTTTATTTAATAGAAACCAGGGTTGCATTAATTTTCAGTACAGCCAGAACAGAAGCAGCAGGGCAGCCTGCCCCACAACCCCAGTGTCTGATGGAACAGCTCTTACTGAGGCCAGTATGTGTGTTTACAGTGCTAAACATATCAAACCATTGTTTTGTCTAAATAAAAAATGTCCAAAATATAGATCATGGCTGTCACTAGCTATTCAATAGCTGACTCACATCACAAGATTTTGGGACATCTCATTTTACTCATAGCTAGTCATATTCACACAGACACACACACCGTACAATTTTATGAGAAGCAGATAGTGTTTATTGAAGATTTGTTAAAACGGGGTTGGG
The DNA here is from genome assembly GCF_027579735.1 of Bombina bombina. Classification (NCBI taxonomy): domain Eukaryota; kingdom Metazoa; phylum Chordata; class Amphibia; order Anura; family Bombinatoridae; genus Bombina; species Bombina bombina. The sequence continues at coordinate 699,721,321 of NC_069501.1, read as the reverse complement.
CGGTGTCTTCACAAGCAAGGGTCATAAAACTCCTGCAATAGAGGATGTTAGCACCATTAAATAAACTGTAGGTATTAGGGCCCTATGAAAAATGAGCTATGTATATGTATGTATATGTATATATATATGTGTATATATATATATGTGTGTATATATATATATATATATATGTGTGTATGTGTATATGTATATATATATATATATATATATATATATATATATATATATATATATATATATATATATATATATATATATAATTTTATTTTTTTTATATAAAGCAAGATTTCTTTTGCAAGATGTACAGAGTCCACGGATTCATCCTAACTTGTGGGATATTGTCCTTCCTATCAGAGTAAAAGGATTGGGGGGATTGGGCAAGAAGGGGTTAATTAGCACTCATTCCATTGTATTTTGTGAGAATTGTTGAAACAGAATTCAACTATTATTAGTAAAGATAGATTAATTAAAATTTAATATTTTATTAAACCACTATTAAAATGTGACTATTACCACTGGGAAAATTCCCATAGACCTATTGATAATCACACACACAGAGATATATTACCATCTGCAATATACCGAGACAGGGAGCGTAGTTCCAGCCACCCCCCTGTATTCCTGGCCAGTAACAGGATACCCTGGCTTCAGGTGACAGAGATGGCTAGTTTACTACGTTATAATCTCTTGCAGAAAATTACCTCATTAGGTGGATAGATCAATATTAGAAGTTTAAAAACAAGGACACATTCATACTAGCATACACCACACACAAACGCGTTTCGGCCAAGTAGCGGCCTTTCTCAATGTGTATCACCAATTGACAAGACGAGTGTTACACTGACGATTCCTTAAATACCCTATGTGTTACTGTCACAACCAATCCCGTTACTCATTGCGTGTACGCCCATCAAATGGCGAATCAAAATCAACCTTGTATAACCGGAGTCAGCACTGACACCTAGTCATGTGATTGGTCCCGATTTAGCCAATGGGTATTACCCCACGAGCGTGAATTGCAATGTTATGTCTACACGATCGTTGTTTTAACACAGGTATTTTTATCCGTCAGTGACAGTGTCGCTCATACACCCAGTACCTCATTCTACGTGCACCCAGATATAACCATGTTTATTATTCGGCTGATTGTTTACCAAGGGAGTATAGTGGACCGCACATTTGCTTGCTATAGCGCTGTCCCTTCTAACACTTCGCGCATGCGTCACCGCCAAATTATATTTAAACATGTTCCATATCTATTGGAGATAAGTGCCCATCACGAGCAAATCCCCCATTACCCATAAGTGGCATGTTGATAACAACACATCCAGTATTTTGCTACAAAGTAATAGTGTTGTAGCATTGGATGTATGTTAGACATCAATAATTATATGGGTTTGTTATGGATAAAATTAATAAACTTCTGGGTGCACGTTTATGAAAGAGGTCAATTTAACCATTATAAGATATATCCAAGGAATATTAATTGTGAAGTTGAAAAATTGGTAAAAGAATTACAACATAAATTACAGGAATGCCCAAAAATTATTGTTCTCATTCATACCGTATGGCATTACAGTATTTAAATTAAATATCCATTTGGCTTCTTTCTTTAATAAGATTTGTTCCATATCACCACCTCTGATACCTGGACGTATCGCTTCCAGTCCCCAGCATCTAAATGTGCTAGTTTTCTTCTGTTAGGTGTGATCAGTCCACGGGTCATCATTACTTCTGGGATATTATCTGCTCCCCTACAGGAAGTGGAAGAGGATTCACCCAGCAGAGTTGCTATATAGCTCCTCCCCTCTACGTCACCTCCAGTCATTCTCTTGCACCCAAAGACTAGATAGGAGGTGTGAGAGGACTATGGTGATTATACTTAGTTTTTAGAACTTCAATCAAAAGTTTGTTATTTTACAATAGCACCGGAGCGTGTTATTACCCCTCTGGCAGAGTTTGAAGAAGAATCTACCAGAGTTTTTTCTTATGATTTTAACCGGAGTAGTTAAGATCATATTGCTGTTTCTCGGCCATCTGAGGGAGGTAAAAACTTCAGATCAGGGGACAGCGGGCAGTTGAATCTGCATTGAGGTATGTAGCAGTTTTTATTTTCTGAATGGAATTGATGAAAAAATCCTGCCATACCGTTATAATGAACATGTATGTATACTCTACACTTTAGTATTCTGGGGATGGTATTTCACCGGAATTACTCTGTAAAAGTACATTAAACCTTTTATTAGGTATTTTTCATGTTAAACGTTTTTGCTGGAATGTAGAATCGTTTGCATTAATGAGGTACTGAGTGAATAAGTATTTGGGCATTATTTTTCCACTTGGCAGTTTGCTTGTGTTAATTATGACGGTTTCGTTTCTCTCTCACTGCTGTGTGTGAGAGGGAGGGGCCGTTTTTGGCGCTCTTTGCTACGCATCAAAAATTTCCAGTCAGTTTTTCTGCATGATCCGGTTCATCTCTAACAGAACTCAGGGGTCTTCAAACTTCTTTGAAGGGAAGTAGATTCTCTCAGCAGAGCTGTGAGACTTATATAGTGACTGTGATTTAAAACGTTGCTCTGTAATTTTTATGTTTAAAATTTAATTAGTGTTATTTTACTAATGGGAACAAACCTTTGCTAAAAAGTTGTGTTGTTTGTTAAGAGTGATGCTATAACTGTTTTTCAGTTCATTATTTCAACTGTCATTTAATCGTTTAGTGCTTCTTGAGGCACAGTACGTTTTTATTAAATAAAATTGTAACCGAGTTGCATGTTTATTGCCAGTGTGTTAAACATGTCTGATTCAGAGGTAGATACCTGTGTCATTTGTTCCAATGCCAAGGTGGAGCCCAATAGAAATTTATGTACTAACTGTATTGATGCTACCTTAAATAAAAGCCAATCTGTACAAATTGAACAAATTTCACCAAACAGCGAGGGGAGAGTTATGCCGACTAACTCGCCTCACGTGTCAGTACCTGCATCTCCCGCCCGGGAGGTGCGTGATATTATGGCGCCTAGTACATCTGGGCAGCCATTACAGATAACATTACAAGATATGGCTACTGTTATGACCGAAGTTTTGGCTAAATTACCAGAACTAAGAGGCAAGCGTGATCACTCTGGGGTGAGAACAGAGTGCGCTGATAATTCTAGGGCCATGTCTGATACTGCGTCACAGCTTGCAGAGCATGAGGACGGAGAGCTTCATTCTGTGGGTGACGGTTCTGATCCAAACAGATTGGATTCAGATATTTCAAATTTTAAATTTAAATTGGAAAACCTCCGTGTATTACTAGGGGAGGTCTTAGCAGCTCTCAACGATTGTAACGCTGTTGCAATACCAGAGAAAATGTGTAGGTTGGATAAATACTTTGCGGTACCGGCGAGTACTGACGTTTTTCCTATACCTAAGAGATTAACTGAAATTGTTACTAAGGAGTGGGATAGACCCGGTGTGCCGTTCTCACCCCCTCCAATATTTAGAAAGATGTTTCCAATAGACGCCACCACACGGGACTTATGGCAAACGGTCCCTAAGGTGGAGGGAGCAGTTTCTACTTTAGCTAAGCGTACCACTATCCCGGTGGAGGATAGCTGTGCCTTTTCAGATCCTATGGATAAAAAATTAGAGGGTTACCTTAAGAAAATGTTTGTTCAACAAGGTTTTATATTACAACCCCTTGCATGCATCGCGCCGATCACGGCTGCGGCAGCATTTTGGATTGAGTCTCTGGAAGAGAACCTTAGTTCAGCTACGCTGGACGACATTACGGACAGGCTTAGAGTCCTTAAACTAGCTAATTCATTCATTTCGGAGGCCGTAGTACATTTAACCAAACTTACGGCTAAGAATTCAGGATTCGCCATTCAGGCACGCAGGGCGCTGTGGCTAAAATCCTGGTCGGCTGATGTAACTTCTAAGTCCAAATTACTTAATATACCTTTCAAGGGGCAAACTTTATTTGGGCCCGGTTTGAAAGAAATTATTGCTGACATTACAGGAGGTAAGGGCCACGCTCTACCTCAAGACAAAGCCAAAGCTAAGGCTAGACAGTCTAATTTTCGTCCCTTTCGGAATTTCAAAGCAGGAGCAGCGCCAACTTCCACTGCACCAAAACAGGGAGGAGCTGTTGCTCGTTACAGACAAGGCTGGAAGCCTAACCAGTCCTGGAACAAGGGCAAGCAGACCAGTAAACCTGCTGCTGCCCCAAAGACAGCATGAACCGAGGGCCCCCGATCCGGGACCGGATCTAGTGGGGGGCAGACTCTCTCTCTTCGCCCAGGCTTGGGCAAGAGATGTCCAGGATCCCTGGGCGCTAGAGATCATATCTCAGGGATACCTTCTAGACTTCAAATTCTCTCCCCCAAGAGGGAGATTTCATCTGTCAAGGTTGTCAACAAACCAAATAAAGGACGCGTTTCTACGCTGTGTACAAGATCTATTATTAATGGCAGTGATCCATCCGGTTCCGCGGTCGGAACAAGGACAAGGGTTTTACTCAAACCTGTTTGTGGTTCCCAAAAAAGAGGGAACTTTCAGGCCAATCTTGGATTTAAAGATCCTAAACAAATTCCTAAGAGTTCCATCGTTCAAAATGGAAACTATTCGGACAATCTTACCCATGATCCAAGAGGGTCAGTACATGACCACAGTGGATTTAAAGGATGCTTACCTTCACATACCGATTCACAAGGATCATTACCGGTATCTAAGGTTTGCCTTCTTAAACAGGCATTACCAGTTTGTAGCCCTTCCATTCGGATTGGCTACGGCTCCAAGAATCTTTACAAAGGTTCTGGGTGCCCTTCTGGCGGTACTAAGACCGCGAGGAATTTCGGTAGCTCCGTACCTAGACGACATTCTGATACAAGCTTCAAGCTTTCAAACTGCCAAGTCTCATACAGAGTTAGTTCTGGCATTTCTAAGGTCGCATGGATGGAAAGTGAACGAAAAGAAGAGTTCTCTCTTTCCTCTCACAAGAGTTCCATTCTTGGGGACTCTTATAGATTCTGTAGAAATGAAGATTTATCTGACAGAAGACAGATTAACAAAGCTTCTAAATGCATGCCGTGTCCTTCATTCCATTCAACTCCCGTCAGTAGCTCAATGCATGGAGGTGATCGGCTTAATGGTAGCAGCAATGGACATAGTTCCCTTTGCACGCCTACATCTCAGACCGCTGCAATTGTGCATGCTGAGTCAGTGGAATGGGGATTACTCAGATTTGTCCCCCACTCTGAATCTGGATCAAGAGACCAGAAACTCTCTTCTATGGTGGCTTTCTCGGCCACATCTGTCCAGGGGGATGCCGTTCAGCAGGCCGGACTGGACAATTGTAACAACAGACGCCAGCCTTCTAGGTTGGGGCGCTGTCTGGAATTCTCTGAAGGCTCAGGGACAATGGAGTCAGGAGGAAAGTCTCCTGCCAATAAACATTCTGGAATTGAGAGCAGTTCTCAATGCCCTTCTAGCTTGGCCCCAGTTAAAGACTCGGGGGTTCATCAGGTTTCAGTCGGACAACATCACGACTGTAGCTTACATCAACCATCAAGGAGGGACAAGAAGCTCCCTAGCAATGATAGAAGTATCAAAGATAATTCGCTGGGCAGAGTCTCACTCTTGCCACCTGTCAGCAATCCACATCCCGGGAGTGGAGAACTGGGAGGCGGATTTCTTGAGTCGCCAGACTCTTCATCCGGGGGAGTGGGAACTTCATCCGGAGGTCTTTGCCCAAATACTTCAACGTTGGGGCAAACCAGAGATAGATCTCATGGCGTCTCGCCAGAACGCCAAACTTCCTCGCTACGGATCCAGATCCAGGGATCCGGGAGCGGTTCTGATAGATGCTTTGACAGCACCTTGGAACTTCGGGATGGCTTATGTGTTTCCACCCTTCCCATTGCTTCCTCGATTGATTGCCAAAATCAAACAGGAGAGAGCATCAGTGATTCTAATAGCGCCTGCATGGCCGCGCAGGACTTGGTATGCAGATCTAGTGGACATGTCATCCTGTCCGCCTTGGTCTCTACCTCTAAGACAGGACCTTCTGATTCAGGGTCCATTCAAACATCAAAGTCTAACTTCTCTGAAGCTGACTGCTTGGAAATTGAACGCTTGATTTTATCAAAACGTGGTTTTTCTGAGTCGGTTATTGATACCCTGATACAGGCTAGGAAGCCTGTTACCAGAAAGATTTACCATAAAATATGGCGTAAATACCTATACTGGTGTGAATCCAAAGATTACTCCTGGAGTAAGGTTAGGATTCCTAGGATATTGTCTTTTCTACAAGAAGGTTTAGAAAAGGGTTATCGGCTAGCTCATTAAAGGGACAGATCTAAGCTCTGTCCATCTTGTTACACAGGCGTCTGTCAGAAAATTCAGACATCCAGGCCTTTTGTCAGGCTTTATCTAGGATCAAGCCTGTGTTTAAAACTGTTGCTCCGCCATGGAGTTTAAACTTAGTTCTTAACGTTTTACAGGGTGTTCCGTTTGAACCCCTTCATTCCATTGATATAAAATTGTTATCTTGGAAAGTTCTATTTTTAATGGCTATTTCCTCGGCTCGAAGAGTCTCTGAGTTATCAGCCCTACATTGTGATTCTCCTTATCTGATTTTTCACTCAGACAAGGTAGTTCTGCGTACTAAACCTGGGTTCTTACCTAAGGTAGTCACTAACAGGAATATCAATCAAGAGATTGTTGTTCCATCCTTGTGTCCAAATCCTTCTTCAAAGAAGGAACGTCTTCTACACAATCTGGATGTAGTTCGTGCCCTCAAGTTCTACTTGCAGGCAACTAAAGATTTTCGCCAAACTTCTTCCCTGTTTGTCGTTTATTCTGGACAGAGGAGAGGTCAAAAAGCTTCTGCTACCTCTCTCTCTTTTTGGCTTCGTAGCATAATACGTTTAGCCTATGAGACTGCTGGACGGCAGCCTCCTGAAAGAATTACAGCTCATTCCACTAGAGCTGTGGCTTCCACTTGGGCCTTTAAGAATGAGGCCTCTGTTGAACAGATTTGCAAGGCTGCAACTTGGTCTTCGCTTCATACTTTTTCCAAATTTTACAAATTTGACACTTTTGCTTCTTCGGAGGCTATTTTTGGGAGAAAAGGTTCTTCAGGCAGTGGTTCCTTCTGTATAATGAGCCTGCCTATCCCTCCCGTCATCCGTGTACTTTTGCTTTGGTATTGGTATCCCAGAAGTAATGATGACCCGTGGACTGATCACACATAACAGAAGAAAACATAATTTATGCTTACCTGATAAATTCCTTTCTTCTGTTGTGTGATCAGTCCACGGCCCGCCCTGTTTTTTAAGGCAGGTACATATTTTTTAAATTATAATTCAGTCACCACTACACCCTTGGTTTCTCCTTTCTCGTTGGTCTTTGGTCGAATGACTGGAGGTGACGTAGAGGGGAGGAGCTATATAGCAACTCTGCTGGGTGAATCCTCTTGCACTTCCTGTAGGGGAGCAGATAATATCCCAGAAGTAATGATGACCCGTGGACTGATCACACAACAGAAGAAAGGAATTTATCAGGTAAGCATAAATTATGTTTTTCCATTATGATGATTTAAGAAATGCCTAGCAACACTTGTAATTTGTTTGCCTTTTTCAGTATCTTTTGCTGCGTTCCTAATGTTACTGAGATGTTCCGTCATTCTTATGCCCATTTGTCTTGTGGTCATACCTACGTATAAGAAATTGCAGCTGCATGATAGGCAGTAAATTACATTAGGGGTTTTACATGAAATGTGGTTTTGGATGGTCCATTTTTTATTGAACCTATCCACTACTGTTTTCTTTTTTACCATGTGTGTACAAATCTTGCAATTCCCACATGCTAATGACCCCTTATATAGAGGGGCTTTTTTGGCATTTCTATCAAAATGGCTAACTGTTAATTTATCATTTAGATTGCTAGCTCTTCTGTAGGTAAGCAGAGGTGTTTTTGGAATAATGGAATTTAATTGTTCGTCTGATTGTAGAATATGCCAATGTTTTGACAGTATGTTGGACACTTGTTGGCTTTGACTACAATATGTAGAGATAAATCTCAAAGGATTAAGATTTTCCTCTATTTTTTTGGGGGCTTAAAAGTTCCTGTCTGTCTCTATATAGGGCTCTATGGTAAGCTCTTTTTAGAGATTTCCTAGAATATCCTCTTAATAGCAACCTCTCTCAATTCGTTTGCTGCCTTTTGGAACGATTCTGTTGATGAACTATTTCTACGAATATGTAAATATTCCCCAATAGGTAAACTCCTTATTGTATTGGGGTGATGAAAACTGTTTGCATTTAAAATATTGTTTGTCGCTGTTGGCTTCCTGAAAGTTTCAGTCTCTAAACAATTATTTACTTTTTTGATAGTTAAATCAAGGAATTCTACCTTATAGTCATCATGTGTCATAGTTAAGAAAAGTCCAAAAGGGTTATTGTTAAGAGTTGTAATGAATTCATCCAACAATTCTATAGACCCTTCCCATACAAAGAAGATATCGTCTATATACCTGGACCAGTGGGTGATATGTTTGGTAAACTGTGAAAGATTGTTATGGAATACCACAGTTTCCTCCCACCAGCCCAGGTATATATTAGCATATGTGGGGGCGCACGACATCCCCATCGCTGTTCCACATACTTGCAAATAGAACTTCCCATCGAAAACAAAATAATTATGTTCTAAAACGAATTCCAACAAATCTACAATAAATTGTTTGGTCTCGTTAGTAAGATTTTTGTTTTTTGTCAAAAAGTGGGAAACTGCTGCACACCCCCAATTCTTTCTTATACTAGTATACAGTGACTCCACGTCACAAGTCACTAGGATTGATTCTGGTGTTACAGCTAATGTACTGATTTTATTTAGTATGTGCATCGTGTCTTTTGTATGGGAGGGCAATGAATCCACAATATATCTTAATCTTGCGTCCACATATCTGCTGGCCTTTTCAGTCAGAGAACCAATGCCAGAGACAATTGGTCTCCCTGGTGGACATTGTTGGTTTTTGTGGATTTTAGGTAATAGATATAAAGTGGCTGTTATTGGATGTTTTACTTCTAGGTATTGTAGTTCTTTTTTATCGATGGTGCCCTCAGCTGCTGCTGAGTTGATCAACTTTCTATACTGTTTGAGAAAATCCTCAGTTGGATTCCCAAAGAGATTTTTATAATTCTTTTGGTTACTCAGTTGTTTTTTAACCTCATTCAAATACATTTCAGTAGGCCACACAACAATATTTCCCCCCTTATCACTCTGTCTGTTTAATTTGGACATCCGTCCATTTATTCATTAATCTGAGTGCTAGTTTTTCTTCCTCAGACATATTTTCTAGTCTACCATCAGATTCTGGGGAAGGGTCTATAGAATTGTTGGATGAATTCATTACAACTCTTAACAATAACCCTTTTGGACTTTTCTTAACTATGACACATGATGACTATAAGGTAGAATTCCTTGATTTAACTATCAAAAAAGTAAATAATTGTTTATAGACTGAAACTTTCAGGAAGCCAACAGCGACAAACAATATTTTAAATGCAAACAGTTTTCATCACCCCAATACAATAAGGAGTTTACCTATTGGGGAATATTTACGTATTCGTAGAAATAGTTCATCAACAGAATCGTTCCAAAAGGCAGCAAACGAATTAAGAGAGAGGTTGCTACTAAGAGGATATTCTAGGAAATCTCTAAAAAGAGCTTACCATAGAGCCCTATATAGAGACAGACAGGAACTTTTAAGCCCCAAAAAAATAGAGGAAAATCTTAATCCTTTGAGATTTATCTCTACATATTGTAGTCAAAGCCAACAAGTGTCCAACATACTGTCAAAACATTGGCATATTCTACAATCAGACGAACAATTAAATTCCATTATTCCAAAAACACCTCTGCTTACCTACAGAAGAGCTAGCAATCTAAATGATAAATTAACAGTTAGCCATTTTGATAGAAATGCCAAAAAAGCCCCTCTATATAAGGGATCATTAGCATGTGGGAATTGCAAGATTTGTACACACATGGTAAAAAAGAAAACAGTAGTGGATAGGTTCAATAAAAAATGGACCATCCAAAACCACATTTCATGTAAAACCCCTAATGTAATTTACTGCCTATCATGCAGCTGCAATTTCTTATACATAGGTATGACCACAAGACAAATGGGCATAAGAATGACGGAACATCTCAGTAACATTAGGAACGCAGCAAAAGATACTGAAAAAGGCAAACAAATTACAAGTGTTGCTAGGCATTTCTTAAATCATCAAAATGGAAAAACTAGCACATTTAGATGCTGGGGACTGGAAGCGATACGTCCAGGTATCAGAGGTGGTGATATGGAACAAATCTTATTAAAGAAAGAAGCCAAATGGATATTTAATTTAAATACTGTAATGCCATACGGTATGAATGAGAACAATAATTTTTGGGCATTCCTGTAATTTATGTTGTAATTCTTTTACCAATTTTTCAACTTCACAATTAATATTCCTTGGATATATCTTATAATGGTTAAATTGACCTCTTTCATAAACGTGCACCCAGAAGTTTATTAATTTTATCCATAACAAACCCATATAATTATTGATGTCTAACATACATCCAATGCTACAACACTATTACTTTGTAGCAAAATACTGGATGTGTTGTTATCAACATGCCACTTATGGGTAATGGGGGATTTGCTCGTGATGGGCACTTATCTCCAATAGATATGGAACATGTTTAAATATAATTTGGCGGTGACGCATGCGCGAAGTGTTAGAAGGGACAGCGCTATAGCAAGCAAATGTGCGGTCCACTATACTCCCTTGGTAAACAATCAGCCGAATAATAAACATGGTTATATCTGGGTGCACGTAGAATGAGGTACTGGGTGTATGAGCGACACTGTCACTGACGGATAAAAATACCTGTGTTAAAACAACGATCGTGTAGACATAACAACATTGCAATTCACGCTCGTGGGGTAATCCCCATTGGCTAAATCGGGACCAATCACATGACTAGGTGTCAGTGCTGACTCCGGTTATACAAGGTTGATTTTGATTCGCCATTTGATGGGCGTACACGCAATGAGTAACGGGATTGGTTGTGACAGTAACACATAGGGTATTTAAGGAATCGTCAGTGTAACACTCGTCTTGTCAATTGGTGATACACATTGAGAAAGGCCGCTACTCGGCCGAAACGCGTTTGTGTGTGGTGTATGCTAGTATGAATGTGTCCTTGTTTTTAAACTTCTAATATTGATCTATCCACCTTATGAGGTAATTTTCTGCAAGAGATAACGTAGTAAACTAGCCATCTCTGTCACCTGAAGCCAGGGTTTCCTGTTACTGGCCAGGAATACAGGGGGGTGGCTGGAACTACGCTCCCTGTCTCGGTATATTGCAGATGGTAATATATCTCTGTGTGTGTGATTATCAATAGGTCTATGGGAATTTTCCCAGTGGTAATAATAGTCACATTTTAATAGTGGTTTAATAAAATATTAAATTTTAATTAATCTATCTTTACTAATATAAGTTGAATTCTGTTTCAACAATTCTCACAAAATACAATGGAATGAGTGCTAATTAACCCCTTCTTGCCCAATCCCCCCAATCCTTTTTCTCTGATACTTGTTAATAAGGGTTAGCACCAGGGATTATTATATCCCTTTTTCCTATGTAGTAACTTCACTGTGCCAATTTCTCCTGTTAAGTGTAGTCAGTCCACGGGTCATCATTACTTCTGGGATATTAACTCCTCCCCAACAGGAAGTGCAAGAGGATCACCCAAGCAGAGCTGCTATATAGCCCCTCCCCTCTACGTCACACCCAGTCATTCTCTTGCACCCAACTAATAGATAGGATGTGTGAGAGGACTGTGGTGATTATACTTAGTTTTTATATCTTCAATCAAAAGTTTGTTATTTTAAAACAGCACCGGAGTGTGTTGTTCCTTCTCAGGTAGAATTTGAAGAAGAATCTACCTGAGTTTTTGGATGATTTTAGCTGGCGTAGCTAAGATTCATTTTGCTGTTCTCGGCCATTCTGAGGAGTGAGGTAAACTTCAGATCAGGGGACAGCGGGCAGGTTCACCTGCAAAGAGGTATGTTGCAGTATATTATTTTCTGAGGAATGGAATTGACTGAGAAAATACTGCCAATACCGATATAATGTAAGTTCAGCCTTAAATGCAGTAGTAGCAACTGGTATCAGGCTGTTATGTATATATGTGTACACTTCAGTATTCTGGGGAATGGCACTTCATTGGGATAATACTATATGCATATAATTTTTAGCCTAACTTGCAGTGGGAACGTCTAGCAACAGGCTGTTTAATGACATTTCATGTTATTTGATTTTAAACGTTTTTGCTGGCATGCTAAATTGTTTAATTATCTGAGGTACTGGGTGAAAAAAATTTTGGGCACTGTTTTTCCACTTGGCTGTCGTTTATTTTAATTTAAGACAGTTTACTGAACTTCCCTCACTGCTGTGTGTGAGGGGGAGGGGCCTATTTTGGCGCTTTTGCTACGCATCAAAAATTCAGTCAAAAGTCTTTCTCTCCCTGCATGATCCGGATCGTCTCTACAGAGCTCAAGGGTCTTCAAAAATTATTTTGAGGGAGGTAATCACTCACAGCAGACCTGTGAGATTGTGCTTTGACTGTGATAAAAAACGTTTATATTTTGTACATTTTTTTCTGCTATTAAGGGTTAGTTATCCATTACTAATGGGGGCAATCCTTTGCTAAATTTATGCCTTTACCGGGAAAAATTTGGTTTTTATAATTTCTCCGGTTCATTGTTATTCAACTGTCATAATTTTTTTCTGTGCTTCTTAAAGGCACAGTGCGTTTTCCATATTACTTGTAATTTGAGTGAAAAGTATTTCCAAGCTTGCTAGTTTAATTGCTAGTTTGTTAAACATGTCTGACTCAGAGGAATATCTCTGTGCTATATGTGCAAAAGCCAAGGTGGAGCCCAATAGAAATTTAGGTACTAATTGCATTGATGCTACTTTAAATAAGTCATTCTGTACAGATTGAACATCATTCACCAAACAACGAGGGGGAAGTTATGCCGACTAACTTGCCTCACGTGTCAGTACCTGCATCTCCCGCTCGGGAGGTGCGTGATATTGTAACGCCGAGTACTTCAGGGCGGCCATTACAAATCACACTACAGGACATGGCTAATGTTATGACTGAAGTTTTGTCTAAATTACCAGAACTTAGAGGTAAGCGAGATCACTCTGGGGTGAGAACAGAGTGCGCTGATAATATTAGGGCCATGTCAGATACTGCGTCACAATTTGCAGAACATGAGGACGGAGAGCTTCATTCTGCGGGTGACGGATCTGATCCAAATAAACTGGATTCAGACATTTCAAATTTTAAATTTAAGCAAGAAAACCTCAGTGTATTACTAGGGGAGGTGTTAGCGGCTCTGAATGATTGTAACACAGTTGCAATACCAGAGAAAATGTGTAGGTTGGATAAATATTTTGCGGTACCGTCGAGTACTGACGTTTTTCCTATACCTAAGAGACTTACTGAAATTGTTACTAAGGAGTGGGATAGACCCGGTGTGCCTTTCTCACCCCCTCCTATATTCAGAAAGATGTTTCCAATAGACGCCACCACACGGGACTTATGGCAAACGGTCCCTAAGGTGGAGGGAGCAGTTTCTACTTTAGCTAAGCGTACCACTATCCCGGTGGAGGATAGCTGTGCCTTTTCAGATCCAATGGATAAAAAGTTAGAGGGTTACCTTAAGAAAATGTTTGTTCAACAAGGTTTTATATTGCAACCCCTTGCATGCATTGCGCCTGTCACGGCTGCAGCAGCATTTTGGTTTGAGTCTCTGGAAGAGACCCTTGACTCAGCTCCATTAGATGAGATTACACACAAGCTTAAAACCCTTAAGCTAGCTAATTCATTTATTTCTGATGCCGTAGTACATTTAACTAAACTTACGGCTAAGAACTCCGGATTCGCCATTCAGGCGCGCAGAGCGCTGTGGCTAAAATCCTGGTCAGCTGATGTTACTTCTAAATCTAAATTACTTAACATACCTTTCAAAGGGCAGACCTTATTCGGGCCCGGTTTGAAAGAAATTATCGCTGACATTACAGGAGGTAAAGGCCATGCCCTGCCTCAAGACAGAGCCAAACCTAGGGCTAGACAGTCTAATTTTCGTGCCTTTCGTAACTTCAAGGCAGGAGCAGCATCAACTTCCTCTGCACCAAAACAGGAAGGAGCTGTTGCTCGCTACAGACAAGGCTGGAAACCTAACCAGTCCTGGAACAAGGGCAAGCAGGCCAGAAAACCTGCTGCTGCCCCTAAGACAGCATGAAGTGAGGGCCCCCGATCCGGTAACGGATCTAGTGGGGGGCAGACTTTCTCTCTTCGCCCAGGCTTGGGCAAGAGATGTCCAGGATCCCTGGGCGTTAGAGATCATATCTCAGGGATATCTTCTGGACTTCAAAGCCTCTCCCCCAAAAGGGAGATTTCATCTTTCAAGGTTGTCAACAAACCAGATAAAGAAAGAGGCGTTTCTACGCTGTGTACAAGATCTTTTACTAATGGGAGTGATCCATCCGGTTCCGCGGTCGGAACACGGACAAGGGTTTTACTCAAATCTGTTTGTGGTTCCCAAGAAAGAAGGAACCTTCAGACCAATCTTGGATTTAAAGATCCTAAACAAATTCCTAAGAGTTCCATCGTTCAAAATGGAAACTATTCGGACAATCTTACCCATGATCCAAAAGGGTCAGTACATGACCACAGTGGATTTAAAGGATGCCTACCTTCATATACCGATTCACAAAGGCAATGGACATAGTACCCTTTGCACGCCTACATCTCAGACCGCTGCAATTGTGCATGCTAAGTCAGTGGAATGGGGATTACTCAGATTTGTCCCTTACTCTGAATCTGGATCAAGAGACCAGAAATTCTCTTCTATGGTGGCTTTCTCGGCCACATCTGTCCAGGGGGATGCCATTCAGCAGACCAGATTGGACAATTGTAACAACAGACGCCAGCCTACTAGGTTGGGGCGCTGTCTGGAATTTCCTGAAGGCTCAGGGATCATGGACTCAGGAGGAGAGTCTCCTTCCAATAAACATTCTGGAATTGAGAGCAGTTCTCAATGCCCTTCTGGCTTGGCCTCAGTTAACAACTCGGGGGTTCATCAGGTTTCAGTCGGACAACATCACGACTGTAGCTTACATCAACCATCAAGGAGGGACAAGAAGCTCCCTAGCGATGATGGAAGTTTCAAAGATAATTCGCTGGGCAGAGTCTCACTCTTGCCACCTGTCAGCGATCTACATTCCTGGAGTGGAGAACTGGGAGGCGGATTTCCTAAGTCGTCAGACTTTTCATCCGGGGGAGTGGGAACTTCATCCGGAGGTCTTTGCCCAAATACTTCGACTTTGGGGCAAACCAGAGATAGATCTCATGGCGTCTCGCCAGAACGCCAAGCTTCCTTGTTACGGGTCTAGGTCCAGGGACCCGGGAGCGGTCCTGGTAGATGCTTTGACAGCACCTTGGACCTTCGGGATGGCCTATGTGTTTCCACCCTTCCCGATGCTTCCTCGATTGATTGCCAGGATCAAACAGGAAAGAGCATCGGTAATTCTTATAGCGCCTGCGTGGCCACGCAGGACCTGGTATGCAGATCTAGTGGACATGTCATCCTGTCCACCTTGGTCTCTGCCTCTGAGACAGGACCTTCTAATTCAGGGTCCTTTCAAACATCAAAATCTAATTTCTCTGAAGCTGACTGCTTGGAAATTGAACGCTTGATTTTATCAAAGCGTGGTTTTTCGGAGTCAGTTATTGATACCTTAATACAGGCTAGGAAACCTGTTACCAGAAAGATTTACCATAAAATATGGCGTAAATACTTACATTGGTGCGAATCCAAGAGTTACTCATGGAGTAAGGTTAGGATTCCTAGGATATTGTCTTTTCTACAAGAGGGTTTAGAAAAGGGTTTATCTGCTAGTTCCTTAAAGGGACAGATCTCAGCTCTGTCCATTCTTTTACACAAACGTCTGTCAGAAGTTCCAGACGTTCAGGCTTTTTGCCAGGCTTTGGCCAGGATTAAGCCTGTGTTTAAAACTGTTGCTCCACCATGGAGCTTAAATTTAGTTCTTAACGTTTTACAGGGTGTTCCGTTTGAACCCCTTCATTCCATTGATATCAAGCTGTTATCTTGGAAAGTTCTGTTTTTAATGGCTATTTCCTCGGCTCGTAGAGTCTCTGAGTTATCAGCCTTACATTGTGATTCTCCGTATCTGATTTTTCATTCAGATAAGGTAGTTCTGCGTACTAAACCTGGGTTCTTACCTAAGGTTGTCACTAACAAGAATATCAATCAAGAGATTGTTGTGCCATCATTGTGTCCTAATCCTTCTTCAAAGAAGGAACGACTTCTGCACAATCTAGATGTAGTCCGTGCCCTGAAATTTTATTTACAGGCAACTAAAGATTTTGCCAAACTTCTTCCCTGTTTGTCGTTTATTCTGGACAGAGGAGAGGTCAAAAAGCTTCTGCTACCTCTCTCTCTTTTTGGCTTCGTAGCATAATACGTTTAGCCTATGAGACTGCTGGACAGCAGCCTCCTGAAAGAATTACAGCTCATTCCACTAGAGCTGTGGCTTCCACTTGGGCCTTTAAGAACGAGGCCTCTGTTGAACAGATTTGCAAGGCTGCAACTTGGTCTTCTCTTCATACTTTTTCCAAACTTTACAAATTTGACACTTTTTTGCTTCTTCGGAGGCTGTTTTTGGGAGAAAGGTTCTTCAGGCAGTGGTCCCTTCCGTATAAAGATCCTGCCTGTCCCTCCCGTCATCCGTGTACTTTAGCTTTGGTATTGGTATCCCAGAAGTAATGATGACCCGTGGACTGACTACACTTAACAGGAGAAAACATAATTTATGCTTACCTGATAAATTCCTTTCTCCTGTAGTGTAGTCAGTCCACGGCCCGCCCTGTTTTTTATGGCAGGTCTAAATTTTTAAATTATACTCCAGTCACCACTGCACCCTATAGTTTCTCCTTTCTCGTTTGGTTCTCGGTCGAATGACTGGGTGTGACGTAGAGGGGAGGAGCTATATAGCAGCTCTGCTTGGGTGATCCTCTTGCACTTCCTGTTGGGGAGGAGTTAATATCCCAGAAGTAATGATGACCCGTGGACTGACTACACTACAGGAGAAAGGAATTTATCAGGTAAGTATAAATTATGTTTTTTCTTTTGTTAATATTGTCCTTCCTGACAGGAAGTAGCAAAGAGAGCACCACAGCAGAGCTGTCTATATAGCTCCCCCTTAACTCCACCCCCCAGTTATTCTCTTTGCTGGCTCTAAGCAGGAAGGTTAAAGAGAAGAGGTGTTAAACTGTTAGTTTTATTTTATCTTGAATCAAGAGTTTGTTATTTTTAAATGGTACCGGTGTTGTACTATTTACTCTCAGGCAGGACATAGATGAAGATTTCTGCCTGGAGGATGATGATCTTAGCATTTGTAACTAAGGTCCACTGCTCTTCCCACAGAAGCTGAGGAGTACAGGAAAACTTCAGTGTGAGGAATGGTTTCTTGCTATACAGCAATGAGGTATGTTCAGTCATATTTTCTGCAGAGACTGTGTTTACTCAGAAAGGCTGACAGTGTCCCAATTAGGGGAAGGGTAAGCAGTAATCCTAGTGTTATCAGAGGTTTTTACTAGCTTGCATAAAGGCTTAATTTTTTGTGGGCACTCAGTTTGTGAATTTGGGACAAACGTTTTTGTGTCTGAGAGTAACGTTTTCTGTTTTATGGGAAAGTGTTTTCCAAGCTTGCTTGCTTCATTACTAGCCTGTTAAACATGTCTGACACTGACATTGTGCCACCACCTCTAAGAATGTGTCCCAATTGTACTGATATGTCTATAAATTGCAAACAGCATATTTTGACTAATAAGAATTTGGCATTAAATGATTCTCAGACAGAAGTAAATCAGGTTTTGCCATCTAGTTCTCCCCAAGTGTCACAACCAGTTACACCTGCACTAGCGACGCCAAGTACTTCTAGTGCGTCTAATTTTTTCACCTTGCAAGATATGGCTTCAGTTATGAATACTACCCTCACAGAGGTTTTATCTCAACTGCCAGGGTTGCAAGGGAAGCGCAGTAGCTCTGGGTTAAGAACAAATGCTGAGCCTTCTGACGCTTTAGTAGCCGTATCCGATATTCCCTCACAATGTTCTGAGGTAGGGATGAGGGATTTGCTGTCTGAGGGAGAGATTTCTGATTCAGGAAAGATGTTCCCTCAGACAGATTCAGATATGACGGCATTTAAATTTAAGCTAGGGCACCTCCTTTTATTGCTCAGGGAGGTTTTAGCTGCTCTGGATGATTGTGACCCTATTGTCGTTCCAGAGAAATTGTGTAAAATTGACAAATATTTAGAGGTTCCTGTTTACACTGATGTTTTTCCGGTCCCTTAGAGGATTTCGGACATTGTTACTAAGGAGTGGGATAGACAAGGTATTCCGTTCGCTCCCCCTCCTGTTTTTAAGAAAATGTTCCCCATTTCTGACACCATAAAGGACTCATGGCAGACGGTTCCTAAGGTGGAGGGAGCTATTTCTACTCTGGCTAAGCGTACAACTATACCTATTGAAGAAAGTTGTGCTTTCATTGATCCTATGGATAAAAAGTTAGAGGGTCTCCTAAACAAATTTTTTGTTCATCAGGGTTTTCTTCTTCAACCTATAGCGTGCATTGTTCCGGTAACCACTGCAGCTGCTTTTTGGTTTGAGGCTCTAGAAGAGGCTCTTCAGATGGAGACCACAGGGTCAATATATGACTACCGTGGATCTAAAGGATGCATATCTACACATTCCTATCCACAAAGATCATCACCAGTTCCTCAGGTTTGCCTTTCTGGACAGGCATTACCAGTTTGTGGCTCTTCCCTTCGGGTTGGCCACGGCGCCAAGAATCTTCACAAAGGTGCTAGGGTCCCTTCTGGCGGTCCTAAGGCCGAGGGGCATAGCAGTGGCGCCTTATCTAGACGACATCTTCATTTAAGCGTCGACTTTCCAACTTGCCAAGTCTCACACGGACTTAGTGTTGGCCTTTCTAAGATCTCATGGGTGGAAGGTGAACGTGAAAAAGAGTTCTCTTATTCCTCTCACAAGAGTTCCATTCCTGGGAACTCTGAGATTCGGTGGACATGAAAATATTTCTGACGGAGGTCAGGAAATCAGATTTTAACCACCTGCCGAGCTCTTCATTCCATTCCTCGGCCGTCAGTGGCTCAGTGTATGGAGGTGATCGGACTTATCGTAGTGGCAATGGACATAGTTCCGCTCGCTTGCATCTCAGACCACTGCAACTATGCATGCTCAAACAGTGGAATGGGGATTATGCAGATTTATCTCCTCAGATAAATCTGGGTCAAGAGACTCTCTTCTTTGGTGGTTGTCACAGGATCACCTGTCCAGGGGAATGAGTTTCCGCAGGCCACTGTGGGTTATTGTGACGGACGCCAGCCTACTGGGCTGGGGTGCAGTCTGGAATTCCCTGAAAGCACAGGGTTTGTGGACCCAGGAGGAGGCCCTCCTACCGATAAATATTCTGGAATTAAGAGCGATATTCAATGCTCTTCAAGCGTGGCCTTAGCTGGCTTCGGCCGGATTCATCAGGTTTCAATCGGACAACATCACGACTGTAGCTTATATCAATCATCGGGGGGAACAAGGAGTTCCTTGGCGATGATAGAAGTTTCCAGGATAATCCGATGGGCAGAGACTCACTCTTGCCATCTATCAGCGATCTATATCCCAGGGGTGGAGAACTGGGAGGCAGATTTTCTAAGTCGTCAGACTTTTCATCCGGGGGAGTGGGAGCTCCATCCGGAGGTGTTTGCTCAATTAGTTCAGCTATGGGGCACACCAGAATTGGATCTGATGGCGTCTCGTCAGAACGCCAAACCTCCTCGTTACGGATCCAGGTCAAGGGATCCTCAGGCAGTACTGATAGATGTTCTAGCAGTACCCTGGTGGTTCAACCTGGCTTATGTGTTTCCACCATTCCCTCTCCTTCCGCGTCTGATTACCAGAATCAAACAGGAGAGAGCTTCAGTGATTTTGATAGCGCCTGCGTGGCCACGCAGGACTTGGTATGCAGACCTGGTGGACATGTCATCTCTGCCACCATGGACTCTGCCACTGAGATGGGACCTTTTGCTTCAAGGTCCATTCAAGCATCCAAATCTAATTTCTCTGCAACTGACTGCTTGGAGATTGAACGCTTGATTTTATCAAAGCGGGGTTTCTCTGAGTCGGTTATAGATACCTTGATTCAGGCTCGAAAGCCTGTCACCAGGAAGATCTATCATAAGATATGGCGTAAATATCTTTTTTTGGTGTGAATCCAAAGGCTACTCATGGAGTAAGATCAGGATTCCTAGGAATTTGTCTTTTCACCAAGAAGGATTGGAGAAAAGATTGTCCGCTAGTTCCTTAAAGGGACAGATATCTGCTTTGTCTATTCTGTTGCCCAAGCGTCTGGCAGATGTCCCAGACGTTCTGGCTTTTTGTCAGGCTTTAGTTAGAATAACGCCTGTGTTTAAACCTGTTGCTCCGCCATGGAGTCTCAATTTAGTTCTTAAAGTTCTTCAGGGGGTTCCGTTTGAACCCATGCATTCCATAGATATTAAGCTTCTATCTTGGAAAGTTCTGTTTCTAGTTGCTATCTCTTCAGCTCAAAGAGTTTCTGATCTATCTGCATTACAATGTGACTCGCCTTATCTTGTTTTCCATGCTGATAAGGTGGTTTTGCGTACCAAACCTGGGTTCCTCCCTAAGGTTCTTTCTAACAGGAATATCAATCGGGAAATTGTTGTTCCTTCTCTGTGTCCTAATCCTTCTTCTAAGAAGGACAGTCTGTTGCACAACTTGGACGTGGTTCGTGCCTTGAAGTTTTATTTGCAGGCAACCAAAGATTTTCGCCAATCATCTTCTTTGTTGTCTATGCTGGAAAGCGTAGAGGTCAAAAGGCTACGGCTACCTCTTTCCTTTTGGCTGAAAAGCATCATCCGTTTGGCTTATGAGACTGCTGGACAGCAACCTCCTGAAAGAATTACAGCTCACTCCACTAGAGCGGTGGCTTCCACATGGGCTTTTAAAAATGCTTCCTGTCTTGTCCCTCCCTTCATCCGTGTCCTAAAGCTTTGGTATTGGTATCCCACAAGTTAGGATGAATCCGTGGACTCGGTACATCTTGCAAAAGAAAACAGAATTTATGCTTACCTGATAAATTTCTTTCTTTTGCGATGTACCGAGTTCACGGCCCGCCCTGTCTATTCAAGACAGATAGTATTTATGTAAACTTCAGTCACCTCTGCACCTTATAGTTTCTCCTTTTCTTCCTTGGCCTTCGGTCGAATGACTGGGGGGTGGAGTTAAGGGGGGAGCTATATAGACAGCTCTGCTGTGGTGCTCTCTTTGCTACTTCCTGTCAGGAAGGACAATACCCCACAAGTTAGGATGAATCCGTGGACTCGGTACATCGCAAAAGAGACATTAATCAGGTAAGCATATTCTGTTTTTATTATTTTTTAAGTAGTGCTAGATTGTACTGCTTTGTTCTAGGGTGTAGCCGTAGTCCATATCAGTCTCTTCAGTAGAGCAGTGGTGGCTTTAGAGCAATGGGAACTTGTGGGACTTAATTCTCACTGCGCCTCCCATGTAGTTTATGCTGCCCTAACTCTGAAAGCCTGAGTAAGATTACTCAGTCTTTATCTCTTTTTTTTCCACAGGTCCATGTTAGGGAGAGGACCTCTCAAACCTAGTAAGCTGCCTGGCAGATTTGAGGTAAGTGCTGACTATTTTCTTGGACTAGTAAAATAAAATAAAAAGGAAGACTCTCAGAAAAAGTTGGGCACTTTATTCAAAATAAGGGACACCTAAATTCTCCTATATATTGAAGGGGACTTATGTAGGCAGTATTTTTATGGCAGGCACTGGGGCTGAGGAGGTTAAATAAGGCTCAATTGATTGTGGTTTCACTGCTCCCGGCGACTTGACTTTAAAATATGCCGACCGGGAGATTCATTTTTAGACGCCCACGATGGGCGGAGCTATCTGAGGCGGCAGTTTGTGTTGCGTGCCATCTTTTAATTCACTTACAGTGACCGGAGAGAATTTGTTGTGAGTCTGTCAGCATAACGCATATTAAACAAAGGACATGAGTTTCTAGCACCGGACAGCGTTTCACTGTGAAAGAAACTGCAGACCGAGTTCAATGTGTTGCTCTTCCTTTCGGCCTTGCCACGGCTCCTTGGATCTTTACAAAGGTTCTAGGGGCCCTTTTGGCGGTGGTCAGATTTCAAGGGATAGCGGTGGCGCCATACCTGGACGATATCTTGGTTCAGGCGCCATCTTTTCATTTAGCGAAATCTCATACATACTCTGTCTATTCTTCGTACCCACAGATGGAAAGTAAATATGGAAAAGAGTTCCCTGGTGCCAGACACCAGGGTATGCTTTTTTGGGGACGATCGTAGATTCTCTGTCCATGAAGATTTTTCTGACGGATGTCAGAAAATCCAAAATTCTTGCTTCTTGTTCACTTCAGTCCTCTCTCCGTCCATCTGTGGCTCAGTGTATGGAGGCAATTGGTCTAATGGTTGCTTACATGGACATTATTCCTTTCCTTCTTAATATAAGTAGAGTCCACAACTTCATTCCTTACTGTTGTGAAATACTGAATCTGGCCACCAGGAGGAGGCAAAGACTACCCCAGCCAAATGCTTAAATACCTCTCCCACTTCCCCTATCCCCCAGTCATTCTTTGCCTTTCGTCACAGGAGGATGGCAGAGAAGTGTCAGAAGATTTCAGAGTTGTTCCTCAGGAGGGGTATATGCCCTTCCATATGGGACTGGAGTTTTAATTAGTCTTGTTAGCCTCTCAGTAAGAGCGTTAGTCTGGAGATGCAGGGAGAGACTTTCTGCGAACCCACCTATCCAGACTGCCTGCTATCAGTTCCTTAAGCAACCAGTGTTGATGAGTTTCACTGTCTGCTTCCTTCACTCAAGTCCATGTCAGGAGCGATGATACAAGACTGTCACACTTGAGAGGCTGTGTTTCTGTTCCACAGCATGGATTCTGATAAGATAGTTTAAATTTTTACATATGTTGAAAACGCTAGAAGACAGGGTCACAGTGTGGCTCCTTTTATCTTAAATAGAATCTTGGGTTGATGCCTCCTGAGACAGGTTATTGAATAGTGGGGATTAATCAGATGTGATATGTTGTTTTATGCTGCTTTATGTGGAGATTTATTGGGCTCATAGACTGTTATGCGGTATTTGAACACACAGGTTTTTACTTTCACTTTGAACGCTGTGCAGTTTGGAGCTTGGCGTACTTTTTCTCATGGCGGGGCGATACTGTCTTGCGCACCATGTGACTGGGTGTGGTCACACTTTTGTTTCCCTTTCCTGACCAAACTAGCTGTTGGAGAAGATGTTTGTTTCTCTGTTGCCTGGGTCTAGGAGGTGGTGAGTGCCCCAGTCATTGGGAGTATAAAGGTGCCATTTTGTGAGAAATAAGATTGTTTAATCTGTGTCCTACTGTTACCAGGGCAAACTATGGAGGATTCTGATATGCTCGAGGGTACTCCCTCTATCCCTAATAGTAATACCTTTCTATATTGTGAGGAGGCCTTGGTATGCCTGCCCTCTCAACTATTCTCCGTATGCATCAACAAGGTGGTTATGTCTAAGAAGGTTAACCCCTTTAGTACTACTGAACCATCCACCTCTGAGAACTCACTGTCCCGTGAAGTGCTTACCCATCAGTCATCTCCCTCATCACATGCAGCTTCCCATAGCACGCCTGATCTTCCGTCTGGAGTGAGCCTTTTACCATCAGACTTTACCGCGCAATTAAAGACGGTGGTGTCTGAGGCTCTTAGTGCTTTACCTTGCCCTGCAAAGCACAAGCGAAAGTTTAAACATAGCTCTCCGGTCCAGGGGTCATCCAGTTATTTATTAGATTTCTCTGTTTTTAAAGTATTCAAAGATGGGTCACACTCTGAGTCTTCAGAGGGTGAACTTTCTGGATCAGAGTCTGCTACCTCTAGGCCTCCGGCTGTGGAAGAGCCAGCCTTTAGATTTAAAATTGAACACTTGCGTTTTCTTCTAAAGGAGGTTCTGTCGACATTAGAGGTTCCAAAGGCCAAGTTGCCTGATGAACCACTGATCCCTAAATTAGACGACATTAAGAACGAATGGGACAGAATTGGATCTTCCTTTTCCCCTTCGTCTGCCTTTAAAAAATTATTACCGGTCCCAGACTCTCAGCAGGAGTTGTGGGGTTCCTTTCCTAAGGTGGATGGCGCTATCTCCACGCTAGCCAAGTGTACTTTTTCCAAATTCTACAAATTTTGATACTTTTGCCTCAGCTGAGGCTTCCTTTGGGAAAAAGTTTCTTCAAGCGCTGGTGCCTTCTGTTAAGGTGCGCCTGTCTTGCTCTCCCTCTCTTCCATCTGTGTCCTCTAGCTTTGGTATTGCTTCCCTCTAGTAATTGAAATGGATTCATGGACTCTCTACTATGGGTGTAATTTGTCCCGTTCCCATACAGGAACTGGGGCAGGAGTTTTACTCAAATCTTTTCGTGGTTCCCAAAAAAGAGGGAACGTTCAGACCCATTTTAGATCTCAAAAGTCTAAAGTTTCTCAGAGTCCCTTCTTTCAAAATGGAGACTATTCGAACAATTTTGCCAATGATCCAGGAGGGTCAATGTATTACTACCGTGGACTTGAAGGATGCATACCTTCATATTCCTATCCACAAGGATCATCATCAGTACCTAAGGTTTGCCTTCCTGGACAAACATTTTCAGTTTGTGGCTCTGCCCTTCGGGTTGGCCACTGCTCCCAGGATCTTCACAAAGGTTCTAGGGTCCCTTCTGACGGTTCTCAGGCTGCGGGGCATTGCAGTAGCACCTTATCTGGACGATATTCTGATCCAGGCGTCGACTTATCTTCTGACAAGGTCTCATACAGACACAGCGTTGTCCTTTCTTAGAACTCACGGATGGAAGGTGAATCTAGAAAAAGTTCACTAATAACGCAGACAAGGGTTCCCTTCTTGGGAACTCTAATAGATTCTATATCCATGAAGATTTTTCTGACGGAGGTTAGAAAATCAAAGATTCTAAATACATGCCGAGCCCTTCAGTCCAATCCTCGGCCATCAGTGGCTCAGTGCATGGAGGTAATCGGATTGATGGTGGCGGCAATGCATATCATTACGTTTGCTCGATTTCATCTCAGACCACTGCAACTGTACATGCTCGGACACAATCCCAAAAAGAGCACAGCACAGAGGGTTGGGTGCACAGGAGACCAAGGGCACTGCCACAGCCCTCCAATATCCAGCAAGTACAAGTAGGACTCCAGCACTCCAATATTATAAAAGGTAATGTTTATTTAGAAAGCAACGTTTCGGGGTCACAGCCCCTTCCTCATGCTATATGTCATATAGCATGAGGAAGGGGCTGTGACCCCGAAACGTTGCTTTCTAAATAAACATTGCCTTTTATACTATTGGAGTGCTGGAGTCCTACTTGTACTTGGTACATGCTCGGACAGTGGAATGGGGATTATGCAGATTTATCTCTTCAGATAAATCTGGACCAGGAGACCAGAGACTCTCTTCTTTGGTGGTTGTCGCCGGATTATCTGTCCCAAGGGACGTGCTTCCACAGACCCTTGTGGGTGATAGTGACAACGGACGTCAGTCTATTAGGGTGGGGTGCAGTCTGGAATTCCCTGAAGGCTCAGGGTGTATGGACTCAGGTGGAGTCTCTTCTTCCAATCAATATTCTGGAGTTGAGAGCAATATTCTATGCGCTTCAGGCATGACATCAGTTGGCTTCGGCCAAATTTATCAGATTCCAGTCGGACAACATCACTACTGTGGCTTACATCAATCATCAAGGGGGAACGAGGAGTTCCTTAGCGATGAAAGAAGTATCCAAGATAATTTGATGGGCGGAGACCCACTCTTGTTATCTGTCAGCAATCTACATCCCAGGAGTGGACAACTGGGAAGCGGACTTTTTAAGCCGACAGGTTTTCTTTTGGATTATGTACCGAGTCCATGGATTCATCCTTACTTGTAGGATATCATCCTTCCTAACAGGAAGTGGCAAAGAGAGCACCACAGCAGAGCTGTCTATATAGCTCCCCCCTTATCTCCACCCTCCAGTCATTCTCTTTGCCGGCTCTAAGCAGGAAGGGTAAAGTGAAAGAGGTGTTAAACTGTTAGTTTTATTTTATCTTTGCTCAATCCAAGCCAACCTGGAGACCTAATCAGGCTTGGAACAATGTTAAACAGGCCAAAAAGCCTGCTGCTGCCACTAAGTCAGCATGAAGGGGTAGCCCCCGATCCGGGACCAGGTCTAGTAGGGGGCAGATTCTCTCTCTTTGCTCAGGCCTGGGCAAGAGACGTTCAGGATTCCTGGGCAGTAGAAATTGTAACCCAGGGATACCTTCTAGATTTCAAGGATTCTCCTCCAAGGGGGAGGTTCCATCTTTCTCAATTGTCTGTAAACCCGACAAAAAGAGAGGCGTTCTTACGCTGTGTAGAAGACCTTTTTACCATGGGAGTGATCTGCCCAGTTCCAAAAGCGGGGTTCTACTCCAATCTTTTTGTGGTTCCCAAAAAAAAGAGGGAACTTTCAGACCAATTCTAGATCTCAAGATCCTAAACCAATTCCTAAGAGTCCCATCTTTCAAGATGGAGACCATTCGGACTATCTTATCATTGATCCAGGAGGGTCAATATATGACCACCGTGGACTTAAGATTTGTATCTACACATTCCTATACACAAAGATCATCACCAGTTCCTCAGGTTTGCCTTTCTGGACAAGCATTATCAGTTAGTGGCTCTTCCTTTCGGGTTGGCCACGGCGCCACAAATCTTCACAAAGGTGCTAGGGTCCCTTCTGGCGGTTCTAAGGCCGCGGGGCATAGCCGTGGCGCCTTATCTAGACGACATTCTAATTCAAGCGTCGACTTTCCAACTAGCCAAGTCTCACACGGACTTAGCGTTGGCCTTTCTAAGATCTCACGGGTGCAAGGTGAATGTAAAAGAGTTTTCTTTCCCCCCTCACAAGAGTTTCATTTCTAGGGACTCTGATAGACTCAGTGGACATGAAAATATTTCTGACGGAGGTCAGGGAATCCGATTTTGTCCACCTGCCGAGCTCTTCATTCCATTCCTCGGCCGTCAGTGGCTCAGTGTATGGAGGTAATCGGTCTAATGGTAGTGGTAATGGACATAGTTCCGTTTTCTCGCTTGCATCTCAGACCACTGCAACTATGCATGCTCAATCAGTGGAATGGGGATTATGCGTATATATCTCCTCGGATAAATCTGGATCAAGAGACCAGAGACTCTCTTCTTTGGTGGTTGTCACAGGATCATCTGTCCCAGGGAATGTGTTTCCGCACCAGACGCCAGCCTTCTGGGCTGGGGTGCAGTCTGGAATTCCCTGAAAGCACAGGGTTTGTGGACTCGGGAGGAGGCTCTCCTACCGATAAATATTCTGGAATTAATAGCGATATTCAATGCTCTCCAGGCATGGCCTCAGCTGGTTTCGGCCAGATTCACCAGGTTTCAGTCGGACAACATCACGACTGTGGCTTATATCAATCATCAGGGCGGAACAAAGTTCCTTAGCGATGATAGAGGTCTCAAGGATAATCCGATGGGCAGAGGCTCACTCTTGCCATCTGTCAGCGATCTATATCCCAGGAGTAGAGAACTGGGAGGCAGATTTTCTAAGTCATCAGACTTTTCATCCGGGGGAGTGGGAACTCCATCCGGAGGTGTTTGCTCAACTGGTTCGGCTATGGAGCACACCAGAATTGGATCTGATGGCGTCTCATCAGAATGCCAAACTTCCTCGTTACGGATCCAGGTCAAGGGATCCTCAGGCTGTACTGATAGATGCTCTAGCAGTATCCTGGTCGTTCAACCTGGCTTATGTGTTTCCACCATTTCCTCTCCTCTTGCCAGAATCAAACAGAAGAGAGCTTTGGAGATCTTGATAGCTCCTGCGTGGCCACGCAGGACTTGGTATGCAGACCTGGTGGACATGTCATCTCTGCCACCATGGACTCTGCCACTGAGACAGGACCTTCTCATTCAAGGTCCATTCAAGCAGCCAAATCTAATTTCTCTGCAACTGACTGCTTGGAGATTGAACGCTTGATTCTATCAAAGCGAGGTTTCTCTGAGTCGGTTATAGATACCTTGATTCAGACTCGAAAGCCTGTTACCAGGAAAATCTATCATAAGATATGGCGTAAATATCTTTTTTGGTGCGAATCCAAAGGCTACTCCTGGAGTAAAATCAGGATTCCTAGGATTTTGTCTTTTCTCCAAGAGGGATTGGAGAAAGGATTGTCAGCTAGTTCCCTAAAAGGACAGATATCTGCTCTGTCTATTCTGTTGCATAAGCGTCTGGCAGATGTTCCAGATGTTCAGGCTTTTTGTCAGGCTTTAGCTAGAATTAAGCCTGTGTTTAAACCTGTTGCTCCGCCATGGAGTCTCAATTTAGTTCTTAAAGTTCTTCAGGCGGTTCCGTTTGAAACCATGCATTCCATAGATATTAAGCTTCTATCTTGGAAAGTTCTGTTCCTAGTTGCTATCTCTTCAGCTCGAAGAGTTTCTGAACTATCTTGTTTTCCATGCTGATAAGGTGATTTTGCGTACCAAACCTGGGTTCCTACCTAAGGTTTTTACTAACAGGAATATCAATCAGGAAATTGTTCCTTCTCTGTGTCCTAATCCTTCCAAGAAGGAACGTCTGTTGCACAACTTGGACGTGGTTCGTGCTTTGAAGTTTTATTTGCAGGCAACCAAAGATTTTCGTCAAACATCTTCTTTGTTGTTTATTCTGGAAAAGCGTAGGGGTTAAAAGGCTACGGCGACTTCTCTTTCCTTTTGGCTGAAAAGCATCATCCGTTTGGCTTATGAGACTGCTGGACAGCAGCCTCCTGAAAGGATTACAGCTCATTCTACTAGAGCGGTAGCTTCCACATGGGCTTTTAAAAAATTATGCTTCTGTTGAACAGATTTGTAAGGCTGCGACTTGGTCTTCGCTCCATACCTTTTCAAAATTTTACAAATTTGATACTTTTGCTTCTTCGGAGGCTATTTTTGGGAGAAAGGTTTTGCAAGCAGTGGTGCCTTCCGTTTAGGTTCCTGTCTTGTCCCTCCCTTCATCCATGTCCTAAAGCTTTGGTACTGGTATCCCACAAGTAAGCATGAATCCGTGGACTCGGTACATCATGCAAAAGAAAACAAAATTTATGCTTACCTGATAAATTTCTTTCTTTTGCGATGTACCAAGTCCACGGCCCGCCCTGTCTATTCAAGACAGATGGTATTTTTTATTAAAAACTTCAGTCACCTCTGCACCTTATAGTTTCTCCTTTTTCTTCCTTGGCCTTCGGTCGAATGACTGGGGGGTGGAGTTAAGGGGGAGCTATATAAACAGCTCTGCTGTTTTGCTCTCTTTGCCACTTCCTGTTAGGAAGGATAATATCCCACAAGTAAGGGTGAATCCATGGACTCGGTACATTGCAAAAGAAAGAAATTTATCAGGTAAGCATAAATTTTGTTTTTCATCCGGGGGAGTGGGAATTCCATCGGGAGGTCTTTGCCTCACTGATCCTCCGCTGGGGCAGACGGGAATTGGATCTGATGGCGTCTCAACAGAATGCCAAGCTCCCAAGATACGGATCCAGGTCGAGGGATCCTCAGGCAGAACTAATAGATGACTTGGTCGTTCAACCTAGCTTATGTGTTTCCACCATTTCCTCTCCTTCCCCGGGTGATTGCTCGGATCAAGCAGGATAGGACTTCAGTAATTCTAATTGCGCCTGCGTGGCCACGCAGGACTTGGTATGCAGATCTAGTGGACATGTCCTCTCTGCCTCCGTGGAAGCTCCCGATGAGACAGGACCTTCTTATTAAAGGTCCTTTTCAACATCCAAATCTAGTTTCTCTACAGCTGACTGCTTGGAGATTGAACGCTTGATCTTATCTAAGCAGGGTTTTTCTGATGCGGTCATTGATACTTTGATTCAGGCACGTAAGCCTGTCACTAGAAAGATCTATCATAAGAGATGGCGTAAATCTTTTTTTTGGTGTGAATCCCAGGGCTACTCATTGGTGTAAGGTTAGGATTCCCAGAATTCTGTCTCTTCTCCAGGAAGGATTGGAGAAAGGGCTGTCAGCAAGTTCCTTAAAGGGACAAATCTCTGCTTTGACAATTTTGCTACATAAACGTTTGGCAGATGTTCAGTCTTTTTGTCAGGCCTTAACCAGAATTAAGCCTGTGTTTAGACCAATTGCTCCACCCTGGAGTTTGAATCTAGTTCTTAATGTTCTTCAAGGGGTTCCGTTTGAACCCATGCATTCCATAGATATTAAGTTGTTATCTTGGAAAGTTTTGTTTTTGGTTGCTATTTCTTCTGCTCGTAGAGTTTCTGAGCTTTCAGCGTTACAATGTGATTCGCCTTATCTTATCTTCCATTTTGATAAGGTGGTTTTGCTTACCAAACCTGGTTTTCTTCCTAAGGTTGTTTCTAATAACAATATAAATCAGGAAATTGTGGTTCCTTAGTTATGTCCTAACCCCTCTTCTAAGAAGGAGCGTATGTTGCATAACCTGGATGTTGTCCGTGCCCTGAAGTTTTACTTTCAGGTGACTAAGGATTTCCGTCAATCATCTTCATTATTCATTGTTTTTTCTGGAAAGCGTAGAGGTCAGAAAGCTACGGCTACCTCTCTTTTTGGCTGAAGAGTATCATCCGTGTGACGTATGAGACTGCTAGACAGCAGCCTCCTGAAAGAATTACGGCTCATTCCACCAGGGCTGTGGCTTCTTTATGGGCATTTAAAAATTATGCTTCTGTTGAACAGATTTGCAAGGCTGCAACTTGGTTGTCTCTTCATACTTTTTCCAAATTTGCTTCTTTTGCTTCTTCGGAGGCTGGTTTTGGGAGAAAGGTTCTTCAAGCAGTGGTGCCTTCCGTTTAGGTCCCTGTCTTGTCCCTCCCCTTCATCCGTGTCCTGTAGCTTTGGTATTGTATCCCACAAGTAAGGATGAAATCCGTGGACTCGTCGTATCTTGTAGAAGAAAAGGAAATTCATTCTTACCTGATAAATTGATTTCTTCTACGATATGACGAGTCCACGGCCCACCCTTTTATTTTTTAAGACAGGTGTATTTTTTATTTTAGCTAAACTTCAGTCACCTCTGCACCTTTTGGCTTTTCCTTTCTCTTCCTAACTTCGGTCGAATGACTGGAGGTGGAGGGAAGGGAGGAGCTATATATATACAGCTCTGCTGTGGTGCTCTTTGCCACTTCCTGTCAGCAGGAGGTTAATATCCCACAAGTAAGGATGAAATCCGTGGACTCGTCATATCGTAGAAGAAATCAATTTATCAGGTAAGAATACATTTCCTTTTTAAGTGCATTGTAAAAAAAAAAAAAAAGTTCGTGGGGTTGTGGATTTATTTTATCAGTGAAAATATTTTTAAAATCCCTCCCTTTGTTATTATTTATGGACTTCCTCAGCATGGGTATTCGTTCCCATGAGTAAGGGATCGAGGCCACCTGTATGAAAGAAAACATAATTTATACTTACCAGATAAATTCCTTTCTTTCATGGTGGTGAGTCAATGAGCCCCTCCCCCCTCCTTTACTTAGTTTTTATTTGTTTTTTGAGCACATCTTTTTCCCTTCTCCATTTATACCTGCCATACTTTTTTTTTTTTTTTTTTTTCCCCCCCCATCCTTTTTTATTTTTATTTTATCTCACATACTTGGCTATTCGTGAGAGGTCTTATATAGAGCTCTTGGTGTTTGGAAATCTTGGCCTCCTCCTAGTGGTAGAGAATTACATCCCATGAGTAAGGGATCATTGACCCTCACCACCATGAAATAAAGAAATTTATTGGGTAAGTATAAATTATTTTTTTTCCAGTATTTTTAAGTCAGATGCCCTATTTGTAGCCTTCCAGGATTCATTAGACACCTCTTCTATGTCAAATTTTAGTTATATTATGAATAGATTTTCTTTGTATTGCATTACCTACACAAACCTACAAAAAAATTACACAATGTTAGTACAAATTTAGACATGATGGAGTAACCATTGTTTTGTTTTTCTCTTCTCCACATCAGAGGAAAGAGCACACAGGCCAAGGCTCCAGCTGAAACCCAGGACAGTTGCAACACCCCTCAATCAAGTAGCCAATCCAAACTCTGCAATTTTTGGTGGCGCTAAGCCTAGAGAGGAAGCCTCAAAGGAGAAGGATGAAGCCTAAAACTGTGAGGGACCAAGGGGAAAGAGAGTATACCAGTCAGAGCTAGTCACTCTGTGGAACACCAACCCTGCAGTTACCATTCCTGCCTCCTGATATCTCCTCATCCCCTCCTTTTTGAAACTAAGAACACTGAGCTTGTGAATGCATGTCAGCTGTTAACAAGTGGTTTTTAGTATGTTCTCTGATTTTCTGTATCTAGTACCTGCTTTGTGCTGCTTTCACCTTTTATCCCATGTACAGTCTGCAGTGAGCTGTTCTGCAGGGGAAGCTTCTTCCACCCATATGGAATTCATTTTGGATTTAGGAGCTGGATTACATTATCTTCAAAACATTTCTTTTAATTTTAGAGGCACAAGTGATGACAGATTTACAGTGCTTTTCTAATCTGCATGTTTGTTCTATATTGCCAAGACTTTAAAAAGGTATATTAGGAGTCATGGCAAGTGGTGTTTTTAGTGCCATGCACAGAAGGATGGGCACTTTCTAACCTGTAAATTTATACAAAATGGCTTCATGCCTGTTTCACATTTTCTTCCCAAATTGCACTCTTATTACCCTTGTGGTTAAGACAGTGTTTTCTTGTTATTTTGAAATAGACTTAATTGAATGGATTATATTTCATGTTTATTAGAACCAGGTCTGTCTTGTTTACAGTAAATTTGAGCTATGAAACTAAAAGCATTTTTCTTGTGTTCTGCCTAAATGTGGTGTGGCAGAATGTCACCTTTAAGTATAGGAGGAAAAATGTATTGTACAAAAAAAAAAAAAAAAACTTAATTTTCTTATGAGTTTTACATTGTCTCGTTTTAAAGTTAAAAAAATAAAAGCTTTTTTTCTCCATTTATTTTAAGAATTTAGTATTAACCTCTTTGTAGAAAAGCTAATCTTTCAGCCTTAAATATACTGGTTTTTATACAGTTGGCCTGGGTAAATCAGAGGCATATTCAAAGATACAGGCATTGTGTTTAAAATGAGGTAAGCCCCTTAAAATTGAAAGATTTTGTGTTGGAGAATGTATTATCCACCCTTGCTAGTTTTGTTAATACTTCATTGCTTCAGTCAGTTAAAACTGGTTGTATCCCTTATGTCAGCCTTATTGGTGCTAAGATTTATTTCAGTATCTTCAAAACCTCAGCATGTGAAAGTGCATGTAAAGACTTTAATATATGGGTTCAAGGCACTTTCATTTTTTATTTTTTTTCCTTCGACAGTCATGCAAGAAATTGCCCAACATAGCACCAGTCTCATTGTATTAGGTTCATAATATTAACCACCTTTAAATCAGTGTTAAAAATAGATTGTTAAAATTGTATCTCCTAATGTATCCACAGACTAGAGCCTCTTCACTTCCTTTCTTATCTACACTCTGCTTTAATACGAACCATTTGTCTAACACTTGTACCTAAAAATAAGACATGCTTTATGTGGTGATACAAAAAACTGATAGGGTCAGATAACTAGATGTATTTACATCTGCTGTGTAAAGAGAAATAAAAGCAGCAGAAAAGTTACATCCAATCAAGGCTGTTGATTTATGAAATTGAATTCCAAACACTCTAGACATTCTGCTATTTGACAGAAAGTACATC
Organism: Bombina bombina; assembly: GCF_027579735.1. NCBI lineage: Eukaryota > Metazoa > Chordata > Amphibia > Anura > Bombinatoridae > Bombina > Bombina bombina. Next base: position 699,687,310 of record NC_069501.1, on the reverse strand, counting down.
TATAAATATGGTATTTTGTGGAAAATCTTTTAAATAAAAGAAAACTTTAAGGACTATATTGTCACTTTTTATTCCCCTCTCCATTTGAGGTTGTGCTTTGTATTTTGTGCTTGGATGTTCAAAAGTTGTAGTAATGGATTACAGACTGATTTAAATAAGGATGTACTTTAACAACGATGGAAGGTACCTTCTACGTATGTATCCATATTTCAAATAAAAGCACACAAATTGCAGACATTACACCCATTTTGTATGATTAGGAGCATATACAGGTTTTAAAAAAACAAAAAAATAAAATTTATGCTTACCTAACTAATTTATTTCTTGGTGTTGAAAGTCCATTAGCCATTACTCCTGGAAATACCTCTCCTGCCCACTAGGAGGATGCAAAGATTCCCAAAACTCCAAGGGCCCTTAAAACGCCTTCCACCTTACTGGAAACTAGTCTAACGTATAGTCAAGGAGAAGGGTAGAAAAACAAAATTTATGCTTACCTGATAAATGTATTTATTTCTTGACACGGTAAGTCCACGGGTCATCTAATTACTATTGGGAATATCACTCCTGCCCAGCAGGAGGTGGCAAAGAGCACCACAGCAAAGCTGTTAAATATCACCTCCCTTCCCTCCAATCCCAGTCATTCGACCGAAGCAAAGGAGAGAAAGGAAGCAACAAGGTGCAGAGGTGTCTGAAGTTTATAACATGCCAACAAAAAAAACCTGTCTTTAAGAAAACAGGGCGGGCTGTAGACTCACCGTGTCAAGAAAGAAATACATTTATCAGGTAAGCATCAATTTTTGTTTTCTTTCTAATAACACGGTGAGTCCATGGATCTAATTACTATTGGGAATCAATATTATTATCGGTTATTTGTAGAGCGCCAATAGATTCTGCAGCGCTATTAACAAAGGGGAGTAAAAAAAAAAGTTATAGGGATCAAATGGGTAGAGGGCCCTGCCAAGAGTTGCACTGTTGTAGTCAGCTCTTGAGAAGGTGATCAACAAACAGCTGGACTCTTAAGCTTACATGCTAAGGGGGTTCAGGGGATAGCAATGGAGGAGAGGAACTGGTATAAAGAAAGGTTAGTGTAGGTTGTAAGCATCCCTGAACAGTAGAGTCTTTAGGGAGCACGTGAAGCTTTTAAAACTAGAAGAGTCTTGTGGAGCGAGGCAGAGAGTTCCATAAGATAGGAGCCAGTCTGGAGAAGTCCTGTAAACGGGAGTGTGATGAGGTGACAAGAGAGGAGGAGAGTAGGAGGTCGTGAGCAGAGCGAAGGGGGACGGGAGGGAGAGTATCTGGAGACAAGGTCTGAGATATAGGGGGAGCAGTGCAGTTGAGGGCTTTGTATGTCAGAGTGAGAATTATGTGTTTGATCATATAGGCAAGAGGAAGCCAGTGAAGAGATTGGCAGAGCGACTTGTAAGGAAGATGAGTCTGGCAGAGGCATTCATTAAGGATTGTAAAGGAGCTAGGCGGTAGGTGGGGAGACCAGAGAGGACAGAGTTGATTAAAATCTTAGTTGTGTCTCGTGTAAGGAAGTGTCTAATTTTAGAGATGTTTTGAAGGTGGAAGCGGCAGGCTTTAGCCAAAGACTGAATGTGAGGAGTGAAAGAAAGATCTGAGTCAAATGAGACCCCGAGACTTCGGGCATGCGGGGTAGGGGTAATGATGGAGTTGTCGACAGTTATAGAGAGATTAGGGGTGGAGAGTTTTGAAGAAGGGGGGATAATAAGGAGCTCAGTTTTTGAGAGATTTAGCTTGAGGTAGTGAGAGGACATCCAGTTGGAGATGTGAGAAAGACAGTTAGTGACACGGATTAGCGAGAGAGGTCTGGTGCAGAGAAGTAGATTTGGGTGTCATCGGCATACAAATGATATTGTAAACCATGGGACTTTATTAGGGAACCTAGTGATGACATGTAGATTGAGAAGAGAAGGGGACAGAGCCTTGCGGTACTCCGACAAAGTGGTGACGGGGCAGAGGAGGCCCCAGAGAAGGCTACACTAAAGGTACGGTTTGACAGGAAGAGAGCCATGAGAGGGCTGTGTCACATTTGCCGAAGGATTGGAGGGTTTGGAGCAAGAGAGGGTGGTCAACAGTGTCAAAGGTTGCGGACAGATCAAGGAGAATACGCAGAGAGAAGTGGCCTTTTGATTTTGCTGTAAGTAGGTCGTTGGTAACCTTAACAATTGCGGTTTCTGTGGAGTGATAGGGACGAAATCCAGATTGCAATGGGTCAAGGAGGGAGTTTATTGTAAGGAAATGGGATAGGCGTGCATAAGTTAGTTTTTTGAGAAGCTTTGATGCAAGAGGGAGGAGGGAAATAGGGCGGTAGTTGGATGGGGAGGTAGGATCAAGGGAAGGTTTTTTGAGGATAGGTGTGACCAGTGCATGTTTCAGCGATGAGGGAAATATACCGGTGCTGAAGGAGAGGTTGAAAGTGTATAGGGGTAAGGGTGGCAGAGAGGGAAGGGAGTAGCTGTGAGGGGATAGGGTCAAGGAGACAGGTAGTGAGGTGAGAGCGCAGTATAAGTGCCGAAACTTCTTCCTCAGTTACGGGAGAATGAGCTAAGTTTAAGGTAATGTGGGGTGTGGTTGATTGAGAGCATTTGATGGGGTGAGAGAATGGAATTATGTTGAGAGCTGATTTCATTTCTGATGGAGTTGATTTTGTTATTGAAGTGGTTGGCAAAGTCTTGAGCTGACAGAGAAGTTGTATTAGGAGGTGGGGGAGGGCGGAGAAGAGTATTGAAAGTTGAGAACAAACGTTTTGGGTTTGAAGAAAGATTAGAGATAAGAGTAGAAAAGTAGTGTTGCTTATGGAAATTAAAGGCAGAGTAGTAGGAGTTAAAGATAAATTTGTAATGTTGAAAATCGGCTGTACTCCTAGATTTTCTCCAGTGCCGCTCAGCAGTACAGGAACATCTGCGTAGGTATTGTCAGAGGAGTATGCTAGGGCTGAGGATGAGTGATTTCCGAGCTATGGTAAGAGGGGCGAGATTGTCAAGTACGGGTGGAATTATAGTGGCAGATAGATTGGTCAGGGCATGAAGAGGAGGAGGATGAGAGGAGAGGTTTGAGGGAATTAGAAAGCTGTTGTTGATCTAATGACGTAATGCTTCTGTGAAGTTTGGTGTGAGGAGTAGGAGGGAGAGTTGTAGGGAGGGATGATATGTTGCAATTAAGGAGATGGTGGTCAGAAAGAGGAAAGGGGGAGTTTGTGAAGTTTGAGAGGGTGCATCGATAGCTAAAGATCAGGTCAAGGGAGTGACAATCTTTGTGAGTGGGAGAATCAGTCCATTGTGACAAATCAAGAGGAAGTGAGTTGCAGAAGTTGTTTTGCAGAGGAGGTAGTGGGATTGTCAAAAGGGATGTTGAAGTCAACAAGAATGAGGGAAGGGGTGTCCGAGGAAAGGAAATAAGGTAGCCATGCAGCCAAGTGATCTTGAAATTGAGTTGAGGAGCCAGGACGTTGTATGACTGCGACACGTATAGAAAGAGGACAGAATAAGCGAATCATGTGGGTTTCGAATGAGGAGAATGTGAGGGAAGAGATGGGATGTATTTGTTGAAAGGTGCAACGAGAGGAAAGTAAAATACCTACACCACCTCCTTGTCTATTACCAGACCTAGGAGTGTGGATGAAGTGGAGACCCCCATGTGACAGCAGCAGTGGATGCTGTGTCTAGGGGAGAGAGCCAGGTTTCTGTTAGGGCCAGAAGGTTGAGGGAGTGGGAGATAAAGAGGTCATGTATAGAAGTGAGTTTGTTGCAAACAGAGCGAGAGTTCCAAAGTGCACAAGTGAAAGGGGAAGTGGCTTTTGATGCAAGAGGAATGTGAGTAAGGTTGTCAGTTTTGTTTTTTGAGTCTGTGGGAGGGTATACATGGATGTGCACGGCTAGGCAGTTTTTGGGGACCAGGATTAGGGGAGATGTCACCAGCAGTTAGTAGAAGCAAGAGTGACATAAGATGAGATACAGATTTGCAATAGTGAGACTGTTTTTGAGACAAGGTGCAGGGGGGAGAGAGAGTGTTTAGGAATAGGTAAAGTTCATGAGTACAAAAGTAATGTGAGTTTAAGAGAGATGGGCTAATGAACAGTGCAGGTGGAGAGGGAGAAGGAGTAATTGAATAAAGTAGTTTGTTATAGAGACAAAAAATACCCAATCTAGAGGACACAGATAAGGGAGGGACAAGACAGGGAACCTAAACGGAAGGCACCACTGCTTGAAGAACCTTTCTCCCAAAGGAAGCCTCAGCCGAGGCAAAAGTATCAAATTTATAGAATTTTGAAAAAGTGTGGAGAGGACCAAGTTGCAGCTTGCAAATCTGTTCCACAGAAGCTTCATTTTTGAATGTCAATGAAGAGGAGACAGTCCTCGTAGAATGAGCCGTAACACTCTCAGGAGGCTGCTGTCCAGCAGTTTCATAGGCCAAGCAAATTATACTCTTCAGCCACAAATAAAGAGAAGTAGCCGTAGCTTTCTGCCCCTTTCATTTCCCAGAGAAAACCACAAACAGAGCAGAAGACTGACGAAAATCCTTAGTCACCTATAAATAGAATTTCAATGCACACACCACCTCCAGATTGTGCAGCAGACATTCCTTCTGAGAAGGATTAGGACACAAGGAAGGAACAACAATCTCCTGATTAATGTTTCAATCTGAAACCACTTTAGGGAAAAACCCTAACTTAGTACGCAAAACTACCTTATCCAAATGGAAAGTAAGGTAAGGAGACTCATACTGTAATGCCGAGAGCTCTAACACTCTACGAGCAGATGAAATAGCAAAAAGAAACAAAACCTTCCAAGATAACAACTTAATATCTGAGGAATGCATAGGCTTAAACAGAGCCTGTTGAAGAACTTTAAGAACTAGATTAAGACTCCAGGGAGGAGTAACCGGCTTAAATACAGGCTTGATTCTGACCAAGGCCTGACAGAACGATTGCACGTCTGGTACATCCACCAGACGTTTATGTAACAAAATAGACAAGGCAGATATTTGACCCTTTAGGGAGCTGGCCGATAAACCATTCTCCAAACCCTCTTGGAGAAAAGACAAAATTCTAGGAATTCAAACTCTACTCCAAGAGTAGTTTTTAGATTCACACCAATGCAGATAGTTACGTCATATCTTATGGTAAATCTTTCTAGTCACAGGCTTACGAGCCTGAATCATGGTCTCAATGACTGATTCTGAAAATCCACGCTTAGATAGAATCAAGCGTTCAATCTCCAAGCAGTCAGCTTCAGAGAAACTAGATTTGGATGAAGGGCCCTTGAAGTAGAAGGTCCTTTCTCAATGGAAGTCTCCAAGGTGGAAGAGATGACATCAACAGGTCTGCATACCAGATCCTGCGAGCTACGCTGGTGCTATGAGGATCACAGACGCCCTCTCGTTTGATTCGAGCAATAACTCGAGGGAGGAGAGCGAACGGGGGAAATAGGTATGCGAGACTGAAATTCAAGGTACCGCCAGAGCGTCTATCAGTACCGCCTGAGGATACCTTGACACGTACCTTGGAAGCTTGGCATTCTGTCGATGCCATTAGATCCAGTTCCGGCTGTCCCCATTTGAGAATCCAAGCTGGAAAACACTTCCTGATGGAGTTCCCACTCCCCCGGGTGAAATGTCTGCCTGCTCAGATAATCTGCCTCCCAGGAGAGATGATCCTGAGACAATCACCAAAGAGAATCTCCTGCTCCAGATGTAATTAAGGAGACAGAACCGCATAATCTCCGTTCCACTGCCTGAGCATGTATAACTGCAGAGGTCTGAGGTGGAAACGGCAAACGGGATGATGTCCATGGCTGCCATCAGACAGATTACCTACATACATTGAGCCACTGATGGCCGAGAAGAGGACTGAAGCGCTAGACAAGAATCGAAAAACCCTTGTAGTTGGAACCAAGGAACTCTCTTCCAAATTCATCTTCCATCCGTGAGATCGTAGGAAGGATAACATTTCCTTGTGGGATTTTGCTTGTTGAAAGGATGGCGCCTGAACCAAAATGTCGTCCAGATAAGGCGCCACTGCAATGCCCCGCAATCAGAGCACCGCCAACAGGGATCCCAGAACCTTTGAAAAAAATCTGGGAGCTGTCGCAAGGCCGAATGGAAGAGCCACAAACTGGAAGTGTTTGTCTAGAAATGCAAACCTCAGAAACTTGTAATGGTCCCTGTGGATGGGAACATGCAGGTACGAGTCCTTTATATCTACCGTTGTCATAAATTGACACTTGAACCAAGGGAAGAATGAAACAAATAGTTTCCATCTTGAAGGACGGTACTCTGAGGAATATGACTTTTGAGATCTAAAATTGGTCTGAAGGTTCCCTCTTTTTTGGGAACCACGAACAGATTGGAGTAAAACCCCAGTTTGTATCCCTGGAACACGATGTCCACCGCCCAGGGATCCTGAACATCCCGAAACCAAGTCTGAGCAAAGAAGGAAACAGGGACAGGCCCTTCATGCTGCTTTTGATTCAATAGCGTGTTTCTTGATTTGTTTTCTCTTGTTCCAAGACTGGTTGGGCCTCCAGGAAGGCTTGGACTGTTCCTGCTTGGAAAGAGGAGAGGAAGGCTTACCCTTGAAGTTTCGAAAGGAACAAAAATTACTCTGATGTCCCTTCTGCTTATTCCTCTTATCCTGAGGGAGGAAATGGCCCTTTCCTCCCGTAATGTCAGAAATTATTTCTGTCAATCCCGGCCCAAAAAAGGTCTTTCCCTTGTAAGGTATCGCCAAAAGCTTAGACTTAGATGACACATCCGCAGACAAAGATTTTAACCATAAAGCTCTGTGGGCCAGTACGGCAAAACTGGAAATCTTTGCTCCCAATTTAATAACCTGTAGGGAAGCATCTGTAATAAAGGAATTGGCTATCTTAAGGGCCTTGATCCTATCCTGGATCTCTTCTTTAGAAAAGATCTTCTTAAATATAGAGGATGGGGAAAAAGGGATAGCCAGTGTCTCCCATTCCTTAGCAATAATCTCTGTAGCTCGATCTGGTACAGGGAAAACCTCCACAATGGAAGGCACATCAAAGTACTTGTTTAGTTTACTAGACTTCTTAGGATTGACTACGACAGTAGTGTCTGAGTCGGCCAGGTTAGCCAAAACCTCCTTAAGTAACAAACGGAGGTGTTCGAACTTAAACCTGAAAGATACAACTTCAGTATCAGCAGAAGGAATTACACTGTCTGAGTCTGAGATTTCACCCTAAGTATTTTCCTAGTCAGATTTCTGGGAGGGGACATTCGGAATAGCCACTACTGTGTCAGCAACCTTACTCACTGATTGTTTACATTTCCTCTTGCGCTTTCCCTGCAGCATGGGAAAAGCAGACAACGCATCAGATACAGCTGAGGACATGAGGGAAGCGATATCTTGCAACGTAACTCCATGTGGAGTAAGAGAGGAAGCGCAGGGCACTGGCTGTGTGGATGATAAATTTTGGGACGCTTGAGGAGAAAGCTGCGGCATTTCTTGAACATTGTCAGAAGACTCCTGAACAGCATCCGCCTTAGACCATGTTGGCTCAGGAAAAGTCTATCCCTGTAATGCAAAGTTCTCTCAATACATGAGGCACAGAAAGGGATTGCTGGTTCCACATTAGCATCAAAACATAGAGAAGATGTAACATCTTGCAGGGCCTCTTGGTCCATCTTTATTCACCAATAAACTGAATAAATAAACAAACTGATCTTTTATTTAGAAAATACCCCACAATAAAACTTTACTGTTCCTTTAAATTTTAAAAAGAAACTGCTTTATTTTTCTGCAGTAAAAATAATAAAGTATCCCAAAAAAAAACACTCCAGACAGCCTCTACACCTCAGCTTAGCTTTGCTGAGGTGCTTACCTGCCTGTCTACAAATGGACTGACTATTTTGCTAGATAAACCGGACTCAACTTCTTATTTTTCTGTAAATTGTAGTCCGATAACCGCAACACTGCTATATCTGTGACAAAGCTATTTCTCTGCTCCAGAACACAGGAAGTGTAGGAGGAAAAAGGCGCGCAACAGATTGCCGCCTCAGCCAACCCCGCCCATCGTGGGCGTTACAACGTTAACCTCCAGTTCGACTAAATGTATTACTAAAGCCGTTGGGAGTAAAGTAACAACAAAAACACCACCTACTGAGCCATGAGTCTCCTCGTCCCCAGTGCCTGCTATTGCTGCTAATAATAAAACGATCCCCCTAGCAATAGACAAATGTCTCATGTCCCACAATTGTATTTAAAAGTGCCATCCTTTTATTTTATGCAATGTGTCCCAGAAAAAATAAAGTTAGCACTTACCTTTAGACTTCTGTCAGGCAGCACGGCAGCTTACTAGGTTTGAGAGGCCAGTTCCCTCACATGGACCTGTGGATAAAAACAGAGTGAGTAATCTAACTCAGGCTTGCACGGTTAGGGCAACATTAAATACATGGGAGGCGCAGTGAGGATTGTACCCCACAAGTTCCCATTGCTTGAAAGCCACCACTACTCTACTGAAGAGACTGATATGGACTACGGCTACACCCTAGGACAAAGCAGAACAATCTTGCACTGCTTGAAAAATAATAAAATCTTGCTTGAAGAATTTTCTTTCCAACACCTAAACTTTACCACTTACTTGCTCTAACATAGTCAAATAGAATGACGAGTTGGAAGGAAGGGAGGGGATATTTAACAGCTTTGCTGTGGTGCTCTTTGCCGCCTACTGCTGGGCAGGAGTGATATCCCCCATAGTAATGACATGATCTGTGGACTCACCGTGTCATTAGAAAGAAAGAATAAGAGCTGAAATGGAGTAGTGAAAAAAGAGGTGCATACTTAAACTGCAGCCATAAAAAAAAGCTATGAAAAAAAGTGTGTGGTCTCATGGACTCTCACCACAATGAAAGAAAACATAATTTCTTTCCAATGGCATAAGAGTTTACAAATCCATTCAATTACTAGTGAGAATTCAACTCCTGGCCACCTGGATGCGGCAAAGAACACCCCAGCAGAGCTGTTTAGTTTCACTCCCACTTCCCATAAACCCCCAGTCATTCTTTGTCTTGTACATCAGGAGGCTTTTAATTATCTTGGAAAGTTTTGTTTCTTATCGCTATTTCACCTGCTCGTAGAGTCTCAGAGCTTTCCGCTCTGCAGTGTGATCTCTTACCTTATTTTCTTCTACAAGATATGACGAGTCCACGGATTCATCCTTTACTTGTGGGATATTATCCTCCTGCTAACAGGAAGTGGCAAAGAGCACCACAGCAGAGCTGTCTATATAGCTCCTCCCTTGACTCCACCCCCCAGTCATTCTCTTTGCCTACACTAAGTAATAGGAAGGGTAAAGTGAAAGAGGTGATAAAATGATAGTTTTTATTTTCTTCAAGCAAGAATTTTTTATTTTAAATGGTACCGGTGAGTGCTATTTTTTCCCAGGCAGCAGATGGATGAAGATTTCTGCCTGGAGACTGATGATCTTAGCAGTTGTCACTAAGATTCAGAGAAGTTCCCACAGAATGGCTGAGGAGTACTTAAACTTCAGTGTGAGGAACGTTTTTCATGCTACAAGCATTGAGGTATGTTCAGTCATTTTTTTTCTGGAGAGACTGTGTTATTTCAGAATTGGCTGACAGTATTCTCATAAGGGAAGGGGTAAGCAGTAATCCTAATGTGAAAGAGAAGGGTATTACTGGGACCTGTATGTTGGGCTGAAAAAATGGTTGACACTGATGGCATAATGTTTGTTGGGCAAACTATTTTATGTTTGGAGGACAATTAACGTTTTTATCTTTTCTGTGAAGCAAACGTTTTTATTTTTATGGCAATGGAGGGTGCACATGGCTTATTTTAGACCTGGGTATATTGAAACCCACATGGCTAGGTTTTAGACCGCTTTGTAGCGGTTTCTTTGCAAGGCTGTGAGACATCGATGTAGATGGGTGGGGCCTATTTTCGGCCTCAGTTGCGCAGTTGAATTCCCCATGCAAGCAGCAAGCTCCAGCTCCGTTGGGCCTCAAAGGAAGGATTGGGCCTAATCGGTGTTAAACTGGTTTTACAGACCCCTGAGGGCAGGTAGGCACCACAGCAGAGCATCCCTAGAAGAATTTCGGACATTGTTACTAAGGAATGGGATAGACCAGGCATTCCGTCCTCTCCCCCTCCTACTTTTAATAAAATGTTTCCCATATCTGACACCATTCGGGATTCGTGGCAGACGGTCCCTAAGGTGGAGGGAGCTATTTCTACCCTGGCTAAGTGTACAACTATACCTATTGAGGACAGTTGTGTTTTCAAAGATACTATGGATAAAAATTTAGAGGGGCTTCTAAAGAAATTGTTTATTCATCAGGGTTTTCTTCTACAACCTATAGCGTGCATTGTTCCAATAACTACTGCAGCAGCTTTTTGGTTTGAGGCTCTAGAGGAGTCTCTTAAGGTTGAGACCCCATTAGATGATATTTTGGATAGAATTAAGGCTCTCAAGCTAGCTAATTCTTTTATTACGGATGCAGCTTTCCAAATGGCTAAATTAGCGGCAAAGAATGCAGGCTTTGCCATTTTAGCGCGTAGAGCGTTATGGCTTAAGTCTTGGTCTGCTGATGTGTCCTCTAAATCCAAGCTTTTAGCTATTCCCTTTAAGGGTAAGACCCTATTCGGGCCTGAACTAAAGGAGATCATTTCTGACATTACTGGAGGTAAAGGTCATGGCCTTCCTCAGGACAAGATGGTTAAAATGAGGACCAAACAGAATAATTTTGGTGCCTTTCGAAACTTTAAAGGCGGTCCCTCTACTTCCTCATCCGCCTCCAAGCAGGAGGGGAACTTTGCTCAATCCAAGTCAGTCTGGAGACCTAACCAGACCTGGAATAAAGGTAAACAGGCCAAGAAGCCCGCTGCTGCTACAAAGACAGCATAAAGGGGCAGCCCCCGATCCGGGACCAGATCTAGTAGGGGGCAGACTTTCTCTCTTCGCTCAAGCTTGGGCAAGAGACGTTCAGGATTCCTGGGCATTAGAAATTGTGACCCAGGGGGTATCGTCTAGAATTCAAGGATTCTCTCCCAAGAGGGAGATTTCATCTTTCACTTTTGTCTGTAGACCAGACAAAAAGAGAGGCGTTCTTACGCTGTGTAGAAGACCTATATACCATGGGTGTAATCTGTAACCAGTTCCAAAATTAGAACAAGGGCAGGGGATTTACTCCAATCTGTTCGTGGTTCCCAAAAAAAAAACCTTAAGACCGATTTTAGATCTCAAAAGTCTAAACAAATTTCTCAGAGTCCCATCGTTCAAGATGGAGACCATACAAACAATTTTACCAATGATCCAGGAGGGTCAATATATGACCACCGTGGATTTGAAGGATGCGTATCTTCACATTCCTATCCACAAAGATCATCACCAGTTCCTCAGGTTCGCCTTCCTGGACAAACATTACCAGTTTGTGGTCCTTCCTTTCGGGTTGACCACAGCTCCCAGAATCTTCACAAAGGTGCTAGGGTCCCTTCTGGCGGTTCTATGGCAGCGGGGCATAGCAGTGGCGCCCTATCTGGACGATATTTTGATTCAGGCATCAACTTGCCATCTAGCCAAATCTCACACAGACATTGTGTTGGCTTTTCTAAGAACTCACGAATGGAAGGTGAACATAAAAAAGAGTTCACTAGTTCCTCTGACAAGAGTTCCATACCTAGGAACTCTGATAGACTCGGTAGACATGAAAATTTTTCTGAAGGAGGTCAGAAAATCAAAGATCTTAACTACTTGCCGAGCACTTCATTCCATTCCTCGGCCATCAGTGGCGCAGTGTATGTAGGTCATTGGGTTAATGGTAGCAGCAATGGACATAGTTCCATTTTCTCGCTTACATCTCAGACCACTGCAGCTGTGCATGCTCAGACAGTGGAATGGGGATTATGCAGATTTATCTCCCCAGATAAATCTGGATCTAGAGACCAGAGACTCTCTTCATTGGTGGTTGTCACAGGATCATCTGTCCCAGGGAATGTGCTTCCGAAGGCCAGCATGGGTCATAGTGACAACAGACGCCAGCATCTTGGGCTGTGGGGCAGTCTGGAATTCCCTGAGGGCTCAGGGTGTGTGGACTCAGGAGGAGTCCCTACTACCAATAAATATTCTGGAACTGAGAGCGATATTCAACGCGCTTCAAGCGTGGCCTCAGCTGGCTTCGGCCAAATTCATAAGATTCCAGTCGGACAATATCACGACTGTAGCATATATCAATCATCAAGGGGGAACAAAGAGTTCTCTAGCGATGATAGAGGTTTCCAAAATAATTTGATGGGCAGAGACTCGCTCTTGCCATCTATCAGCAATATATATCCCAGGAGTGGAGAACTGGGAAGCGGATTTTCTAAGTCGTCAGACTTTTCATCCGGGGGAGTGGGAGCTCCATCCGGAGGTGTCTGCAAAATTGATTCATCAATGGGGCACACCGGAATTGGATCTGATGGCATCTCGTCAGAATGCCAAACTTCCTTGTTACGGTTCCAGATCAAGGGATCCTCAAGCAGTACTGATAGATGCTCTAGCAGTACCTTGGTCGTTCAACCTGGCTTATGTGTTTCCTCCTTTTCCTCTCCTACCTCGTCTGATTGCCAGAATCAAACAGGAGAGGGCTTTGGTAATCTTGATAGTGCCTGCATGGCCACGCAGGACTTGGTATGCAGATCTGGTGGAAATGTCATCTCTGCCACCGTAGAAACTGCCACTGAGACAGGACCTTCTCATTCAGGGTCTGTTCCAACATCCAAATCTAATTTCTCTGCAACTGACTGCCTGGAGATTGAACACTTGATTTTATTTAAGCGGGGATTCTCTGAGTCGGTCATTGATACCTTGATTCAGGCTCGAAAGCCTGTCACTAGGAAAATTTACCATAAGATATGGCGTAAATATCTTTATTGGTGCGAATCCAAAGGTTACTCATGGAGTAAGATCAGGATTCCTAGGATTTTGACCTTTCTCCAAGGAGGATTGGAGAAGGGGTTATCAGCTAGTTCCTTAAAGGGACAGATTTCTGCTTTGTCAATCTTACTACACAAGCGTCTGGCAGATGTCCCAGACGTTCAGTCCTTCTGTCAGGCTTTGGTTAGAATTAAGCCTGTGTTTAAACCTGTTGCTCCGCCATGGAGTTTGAATTTAGTTCTTAATGTTCTTCAAGGGGTTCCGTTTGGACCCATGCATTCCATAGATATTAAACTTCTATCTTGGAAAGTTCTGTTTTTAGTTGCTATCTCTTCTGCTCGAAGAGTTTCTGAGCTATATGCGTTACAATGCGACTCGCCTTATCTTATATTCCATTCTGATAAGGTGGTTTTGTGCACTCAACCTGGATTCCTTCCTAAGGTTGTTTCAAATAAGAATATTAATCAGGAAATTGTTGTTCCTTCTCTGGGTCCTAATCCTCCTAAGAAGGAGCGTCTGTTACATAACTTGGACGTGGTTCGTGCCTTGAAGTTTTACTTGCAAGCGACCAAGGATTTCCATCAAACATCTTCTCTATTTGTTGTCTATTCTGGAAAGCGTAGGGGTCAAAAAGCTACGGCTACCTCTTTCTTTTTGGCTGAAAAGCATCATCCGTTTGGCATACGAGACTGCTGGACAGCAGCCTCCTGAAATAATTACAGCTCATTCTACTAGAGCGGTGGCTTCCACATGGGCTTTTAAAAACGATGCTTCTGTTGAACAGATTTGTAAGGCTGCGACTTGGCCTTCCCTTCATACCTTTTCCAAATTTTCCAAAATTGATACTTTTGCTTCTTCTGAGGCTATTTTTGGGAGAAATGTTCTTCAAGCAGTGGTGCCTTCTGTTTAGGTATCTGTCTTGTCCCTCCCGTTTATCCGTGTCCTGTAGCTTTGGTATTGTATCCCACAAGTAAAGGATGAATCCGTGGACTCGTCGTATCTTGTAGAAGAAAAGGAAATTTATGCTTACCTGATAAATTGATTTCTTCTACGATACGACGAGTCCACGGCCCTCCCTGTCAATTTAAGACAGATTATATTATTTTTTGTTTAAAACTTCAGTCACCTCTGCACCTTTTAGTTTCTCCTTTTTCTTCCTATACCTTTGGTCGAATGACTGGGGGGTGGAGTCAAGGGAGGAGCTATATAGACAGCTGTGCTGTGGTGCTCTTTGCCACTTCCTGTTAGCAGGAGGATAATATCTCACACGTAAAGGATGAATCCGTGGACTCGTCGTATCGTAGAAGAAATCAATTTATCAGGTAAGCATAAATTTCCTTTTTCATGCGGATAAGGCGTTCCTTCGTACAAAATTAGGATTTCTTCCTAAGGTGGTATTGGTCCGCAATATCAACCAGGAAGTTGTTCCTTTGTTCTGTCCTAATCTTTCTTCCCAGAAGGAACGTTTGTTGCACAACCTGGATGTACGTGCTCAGTTCTATCTGCAGGCAACTACAGATTTTCGTAATTCTACTGCCCTTTTTGTTGTATTCTCTGGTGAACGGAAGGGCCAGAAGGCCACTTCTTCTACTCTTTCTGTTTGGCTGAGAAGTGTTATTCTGTTGGCTTATGAGACAGCAGGACATCAGCCTCCTTAGAGAATTACGGCTCATTCCTCTAGGGCTGTCTCTAAAAATGAAGCTTCTGTGGAACAGATCTGCAAGGCAGCCCCTTGGTCCTCGTTACATAATTTTTCAAAATTTTACATATTTGATGAACTTTCCTCCCAAAAGAATCCTCAGCTTAGGCTAAAATAAGTGGTGGTGCCTTCTGTTTCGGTCCGCCTGTCTTGTTCTCCCTACCTTCCATTCTTTATCCTCTAGCTTGGGTATTGGTTCCCACTAATAATTGAATGGATTTGTGGACTCTCCATGCCATTGGAAAGAAAACAAAATGTATGCTTACCTGATAAATTCTGTTCTTTCCTGGCATGGAGAGTCCACAACCTGCCCTTAATTTAATTTTGTTGCCTTTTTGTCTAATTTCAAACATCAGGCGCCTCTATACTCTTGTGTCATCTTCTTTTTCCATATTCCTTTGGCTGAATGACTGGGGGTTTATGTAAAAGTGGGAGTGATACTTAACAGCTCTGCTGGGGTGATCTTTGACGCATCCTGGTGGCCAGGAGTTGAATTCTCACTAGTAATTGAACGGATTTGTGGACTCTTCATTCCAGGAAATAAAATTAATTTATCAGGTAAGCATGATTTTTGTTTTATACTTACCTGATAAATGCCTTCCTTTCATGGTGGTGAGAGTCCATGATTCCTTATGCATGGGGATTACCTTTCTACTGCTAGTAGGAGGCAAACTTTGCCAAACCCCAAGACCTCTATATAAACTCTCCCACTCCACACATACCTTAGTCCAATGTCTAGCCAAGTAAGTGAGGTAAATAAGGATTGAGCTATACATGGAGCAGGGAATGTGCTGGGGAAAAAAAGGATTCTAAGTAAAGTGTTAGGGCTCGTGATCTCTCACCACCATTAACTAAAGTAATTTATCAGGTAAGTATAAATTGTTTTCTTTCCAATGTCATGGAGAGTCCACAAATCCATTCTAATTTCTAGTGGGAATTCAACTCCTGGCCAGCAGGAGGAGGCAAAGAAGAAGTGTCACGCACATTACCCATAATCCCCAGTCATTCTTTGCCTTCATCATCGGGAGGATGTGCGAAGATTGTGTCCTTTAATGGGTACTTTTCCCTGCAAGCAAGAATTGAGGCTATGCTGTGTCCATGTAATTCTCTTTTAGTAAGGGTAATGGTGGCTTTTAGCAGTTGGAAAACGGCGAGGTAGTCCTTGCTTAGCTTCCAACATTTATGCTACCCCTTTATAGAAAACCAGGTTTGGTTACTCTGTTTTTCTTTTTCTACAGGTCCCTGTCAGAGGTCGACTGAATCTGTCAAACCTGGAGTTGGTGAGAGGATTGAAGACTTCTGTGAGTCCCTGTATCCCCGCCCCCATGGCTTGTGGTCTAATTGAGGCATAATCGGGGTGAGGGACTTTTATTCATTTGCTGGGTACCCTCCAGTGAGGGTGGGCAATTAAGGAGGAGGATTTATTGGCCTCAGAATATATGATTTTTAGTGACGTTTTTAATCCCAGACAGATTCTCCCTCCCTGGGGCGGTTTTTATCTCCTTGTTGAAAATCATACAACCGCACGTTTTTATACTAAGTAGGCTGGCAGCTCATGATCCCTCTCAGGTAAGGGATTTTTATGCAGCCTTTTACCATTTCTTTATGAGGATAATGGAGTCTGTATATCCCTGGAAAGGGACTTTAGGGTACGTTAAATGGTATTCCTTGTGTGGGGGTTAAACTTTATTATCACTTTCTGGTAGAGATTTTATTCGGCGATAGACAAGTAGCCAATGCTCCTTATTTGAGTATTAGACTTCGCGAATGGTGGATATTCAAATAGTTTTTGGCGCTATTCGCCTCAGAGGGAACCTACACATAGTACCCAGTGTTACGTCCTGCATCTGGTCATCCTGCTATCTGCAGTGCAGCGCCTGCAGTTTGAGTTCTATTGAGCCCTTATGTAGACCTTAATCAGCTGTACATAGTAACAGCAGCGCGATCAAAAAATATTATATATATGTTCTTTACGCGATGTCTGTATGATCGCTCACTTACTGAAATGCGCACTTATGCTTATGACTGCACCATTTTTTCCTCACAACAGTTACTTATTCAGGTCGGCAGTGTGTTTTGCGAGTTTATTTGAACACTTTAGCACCATATTTCTGTTTCCCTTGCAGCGTTTTCCCTATCTCGCTTGCTAGGTCTCTTAGAGTTGTGACTTTATTTTTTATCCCTTTAATGTGTCATATTGAGGCAATAATCTGTAGTTAAGGGAAAATGTTTTTCTCTGCGGGGTGACTTGAAGTGCTCTGATCGCACTTGCAGGAGTTCAGGATAAATTAAGGGGAACGGTGTAAAAGCCGGAACGGAACAGGCCGGAACAGGCCTTTTATGTAGGAAATTGATTTAATATATAATGGGATGTGTTAGAGACTCTTGAGAACAATTTTAGGAACAAGAATATTTGTGATATAATAATTAATTAATCCTTTAACTACCAAAATAGTGTCCGGAACCAAACATAACCCGGAACAGCACCTTCCCAGATAACCAGATACACCAAATTCACAAGTCACATGTGACTAAATGTAATATGTGTAATCAGCCACAAACCATCCACAGAAACCACATTATATTATCTGTTCCGGCCTTTAATACACTTTTTTATAAAAAGTGACGGAACGGCACATTCCCAGCAAAATATACAGACCAAATTCACCAGCCACACATAACTAGATGTGATAAATGTAATCAACCACAAACCATCCACAGAAACCACGTTCCAATACCCGTTCCGGCCTGTAAAATGCTTTTTCATGAAAAGTGACGGAACTGCACTTTACCAGCAAACCAGATACACCAAATTCACCAGTCACACATAACTAAATGTTATAAGTGTAATCAGCCACAAACCATCCACAGAAACCACGTTCCAATACCCGTTCCGGCCTGTAAAATGCTTTTTCATGAAAAGTGAAGGAACAGCACCTTACCAGCAAACCAGATACACCAAATTCACAAGTCACATGTGACTAAATGTAATATGTGTAATCAGCCACAAACCATCCACAGAAACAACATTATATTATCTGTTCCAGCCTTTAATACACTTTTTTATAAAAAAGTGACGGAACGGCACCTTCCCAGCAAAATATACAGACCAAATTCACTAGCCACACATAACTAGATGTGATAAGTGTAATCAACCACAAACCATCCACAGAAACCACGTTCCAATACCCGTTCCGGCCTGTAAAATGCTTTTTCATGAAAAGTGACGGAACAGCACCTTACCAGCAAACAAGATACACCAAATTCACCAGTCACATATGACTAAATGTTATAAGTGTAATCAGCCACAAACCATCCACAGAAACCACATTATGATATCTGTTCCAGCCTTTAATACACTTTTTTTTTATAAAAAGTGACGGAACGGCACCTTCCCAGCAAAATATACAGACCAAATTCACCAGCCACACATAACTAGATGTGATAAGTGTAATCAACCACAAACCATCCACAGAAACCATGTTCCAATACCCGTTCCGGCCTGTAAAATGCTTTTTCATGAAAAGTGACGGAACAGCACCTTACCAGCAAACCAGATACACCAAATTCACCAGTTACACATAACTAAATGTTATAAGTGTAATCAGCCACAAACCATCCACAGAAACCACATTATGATATCTGTTCCGGCCTTTAATACACTTCATTATAAAAAGTGACGGAACAGCACCTACCCAGCAAAATATACAGACCAAATTCACCAGCCACACATAACTAGATGTGATAAATGTAATCAACCACAAACCATCCACAGAAACCACGTTCCAATACCCGTTCCGGCCTGTAAAATGCTTTTTCATGAAAAGTGATGGAACGGCACTTTACCAGCAAACTAGATACACCAAATTCACCAGTCACACATAACTAAATGTTATAAGTGTAATCAACCACAAACCATCCACAGAAACCATGTTCCAATACCCGTTCCGGCCTGTAAAATGCTTTTTCATGAAAAGTGACGGAACGGCATCTTCCCAGCAAAATATACAGACCAAATTCACCAGCCACACATAACTAGATGTGATAAGTGTAATCAACCACAAAGCATCCACAGAAACCACGTTCCAATACCCGTTCCGGCCTGTAAAATGCTTTTTCATGAAAAGTGAAGGAACAGCACCTTACCAGCAAACCAGATACACCAAATTCACCAGTCACAAATGACTAAATGTTATAAGTGTAATCAGCCACAAACCATCCACAGAAACCACATTATGATATCTGTTCCGGCCTTTAATACACTTTTTTTTATAAAAAGTGACGGAACGGCACCTTCTCAGCAAAATATACAGAACAAATTCACCAGCCAAACATAACTAGATGTGATAAGTGTAATCAACCACAAACCATCCACAGAAACCACGTTCCAATACCCGTTCCGGCCTGTAAAATGCTTTTTCATGAAAAGTGACGGAACACACTTTACCAGCAAACCAGATACACCAAATTCACCAGTCACACATAACTAAATGTTATAAGTGTAATCAGCCACAAACCATCCACAGAAACCACATTATGATATCTGTTCCGGCCTTTAATACACTTTTTTTTATAAAAAGTGACGAAACGGCACCTTCCCAGCAAAATATACAGACCAAATTCAACAGCCACAAATAACTAGATGTGATAAGTGTAATCAACCACAAACCATCCACAGAAACCACGTTCCAATACCCGTTCTGGCTTGTAAAACGCTTTTTCATGAAAAGTGACGGAATGGCACCTTACCAGCAAACCAGATACACCAAAACCACCAGTCACACATGACTAAATGTTATAAGTGTAATCAGCCACAAACCATCCACAGAAACCACATTATGATATCTGTTCCGGCCTTTAATACACTTTTTTATAAAAAGTGACGGAACGGCACCTTCCCAGCAAAATATACAGACCAAATTCACCAGCCACACATAACTAGATGTGATAAGTGTAATCATCCACAAACCATCCACAGAAACCACGTTCCAACATCTAGTTATGTGTGGCTGGTGAATTTGGTCTGTATATTTTGCTGGGAAGGTGCTGTTCTGTCGCTTTTTATAAAAAAGTGTATTAAAGGCCGGAACAGATATCATAATGTGGTTTCTGTGGATGGTTTGTGGCTGATTACACTTATAACATTTAGTTATGTGTAACAGGTGAATTTGGTGTATCTTGTTTGCTGGTAAGGTGCCGTTCCGTCACTTTTCATGAAAAAGCATTTTACAGGCCGGAACAAGTATTGGAACGTGGTTTCTGTGGATGGTTTGTGGTTGATTACACTTACCACATCTAGTTATGTGTGGCTGGTGAATTTGGTCTGTATATTTTGCTGGGTAGGTGCTGTTCCGTCACTTTTTATAGTGAAATGTATTAAAGGCCGGAACAGATATCATAATGTGGTTTCTGTGGATGGTTTGTGGCTGATTACACTTATAACATTTAGTTATGTGTGACTGGTGAATTTGGTGTATCTGGTTTGCTGGTAAGGCGCCGTTCCGTCATTTTTCATGAAAAAGCGTTTTACAGGCCGGAACGGGTATTGGAACGTGGTTTTTGTGGATGGTTTGTGGTTGATTACACTTATCACATCTAGTTATGTGTGGCTAGTGAATTTGGTCTGTATATTTTGCTGGGAAGGTGCTGTTCCGTCACTTTTTATAAAAAAAAGTGTATTATAGGCCGGAACAGATATCATAATGTGGTTTCTGTGGGTGGTTTGTGGCTGATTACACTTATAACATTTAGTTATGTGTGACTGGTGAATTTGGTGTATCTGGTTTGCTGGTAAGGTGCCGTTCCGTCACTTTTCACAAAAAAGCGTTTTACAGGCCGGAACGGGTATTGGAACGTGGTTTCTGTGGATGGTTTGTGGTTGATTACACTTACCACATCTAGTTATTTGTGGCTGGTGAATTTGGTCTGTATATTTTGCTGGGTAAGTGCTGTTCCGTCACTTTTTATAAAAAAGTGTATTAAAGGCCGGAACAGATATCATAATGTGGTTTCTGTGGATGGTTTGTGGCTGATTACACTTATAACATTTAGTTATGTGTGACTGGTGAATTTGGTGTATCTGGTTTGCTGGTAAGGCGCCGTTCCATCATTTTTCATGAAAAAGCGTTTTACAGGCCGGAACGGGTATTGGAACGTGGTTTTTGTAGATGGTTTGTGGTTGATTACACTTATCACATCTAGTTATGTGTGGCTAGTGAATTTGGTCTGTATATTTTGCTGGGAAGGTGCTGTTCCGTCACTTTTTATTAAAAAAAAGGGTATTATAGGCCGGAACAGATATCATAATGTGGTTTCTGTGGGGGGTTTGTGGCTGATTACACTTATAACATTTAGTTATGTGTAATTGGTGAATTTGGTGTATCTGGTTTGCTGGTAAGGTGCCGTTCCGTCACTTTTCATGAAAAAGCGTTTTACATGATGGAACGGGTATTGGAACGTGGTTTTTGTGGATGGTTTGTGGTTGATTACACTTATCACATCTAGTTATGTGTAGCTGGTGAATTTGGTCTGTATATGTTGCTAGGAAGGTGCCGTTCCGTCACTTTTTATAAAAAAAAGTGTATTAAAGGCCGGAACAGATATCATAATGTGGTTTCTGTGGATGGTTTGTGGCTGATTACACTTATAACATTTAGTTATGTGTAACTGGTGAATTTGGTGTATCTGGTTTGCTCGTAAGGTGCTGTTCCGTCACTTTTCACGAAAAAGCGTTTTACAGGCCGGAACGGGTATTGGAACGTGGTTTCTGTGGATGGTTTGTGGTTGATTACACTTACCACATCTAGTTATGTGTGGCTGGTGAATTTGGTCTGTATATTTTGCTGGGTAGGTGCCGTTCCATCACTTTTTATAATAAAGTGTATTAAAGGCCGGAACAGATATCATAATGTGGTTTCTGTGGATGGTTTGTGGCTGATTACACTTATAACATTTACTCATGTGTGACTGGTGAATTTGGTGTATCTGGTTTGCTGGTAAGGTGCCGTTCCGTCACTTTTCATGAAAAAGCATTTTACAGGCCGGAACGGGTATTGGAACGTGGTTTCTGTGGATGGTTTGTGGTTGATTACACTTATCACATCTAGTTATGTGTGGCTGGTGAATTTGGCCTGTATATTTTGCTGGAAAGGTGCCGTTCCGTCACTGTTTATAAAAAAGTGTATTATAGGCCGGAACAGATATCATAATGTGGTTTCTGTGGGTGGTTTGTGGCTGATTACACTTATAACATTTAGTTATGTGTAATTGGTGAATTTGGTGTATCTGGTTTGCTGGTAAGGTGCCGTTCCGTCACTTTTCACGAAAAAGCGTTTAACAGGCCGGAACGGGTATTGGAACGTGGTTTCTGTGGATGGTTTGTGGCTGATTACACTTATAACATTTAGTTATGTGTAATTGGTGAATTTGGTGTATCTGGTTTGCTGGTAAGGTGCCGTTCCGTCACTTTTCACGAAAAAGCGTTTAACAGGCCGGAACGGGTATTGGAACGTGGTTTCTGTGGATGGTTTGTGGCTGATTACACTTATTACATTTAGTCACATGTGACTTGTGAATTTGGTGTATTTGGTTTTCTGGGAAGGTGCTGTTCCGGGCTGTTATGTTTGGTTCCGGACACTATTTTGGTAGTTAAAGGGTTAATTAATTATTATATCATAAATATTCTTGTTCCTAAAATTGTTCTCAAGAGTCTCTAATACATCCCATTATATTTTAAATCAATTTCCTTCATAAAAGGCCTGTTCCGTCCTATTCCGTTCCGTTCCGGCTTTTACACCGTTCCAAATTAAGGCGCTTAGACTTAGCGGTCGTTTAAGCTGGTTTTTAATTACAATTTTCCTTGTGTATAGAACTTATATAAGACTCTATAAGAAAATGGGACCAGTTTGTCCTCATTTTTATTTTCACTGCATATGTGTTTTTAGAATATTCTAAGAGATAAAATGAACTTTTATTTTGTACGTTTTTTTTATCATGAAATTTAATGGTAGTTGCTGCCATCAAATTTTTAATAGTTTATGTGTATTCATCTGCATTTAATCTCTTTATATTAGGAGACTATCATGCTGTTGGTAGCATGAAAAATACTTAGCTATCTAAGTGCCCTCAAATTATAATTTTAATTTCATCATAGCGTATATTATATACATAATGAGGGTTACCCTGTCTGGTACAGGAACTCCATGTATTAATCTCACTCATATGAGGGGATTTTTAATATGTCTGTATCATATATTATCCCTTTTTATGTATGGGGACTTATTTCAACATGTTTCTTTCATGTAATTAACAAGAGTCCATGAGCTAGTGACGTATGGGATATACATTCCTACCAGGAGGGGCAAAGTTTCCCAAACCTTAAAATGCCTATAAATACACCCCTCACCACACCCACAAATCAGTTTTTTACAAACTTTGCCTCCAAGGGAGGTGGTGAAGTAAGTTTGTGCTAGATTCTACGTTGATATGCGCTCCGCAGCAAGTTGGAGCCCGGTTTTCCTCTCAGCGTGCAGTGAATGTCAGAGGGATGTGAAGAGAGTATTGCCTATTGAATGCAGTGATCTCCTTCTACGGGGTCTATTTCATAAGGTTCTCTGTTATCGGTCGTAGAGATTCATCTCTTACCTCCCTTTTCAGATCGACGATATACTCTTATATTTACCATTTCCTCTACTGATTCTCGTTTCAGTACTGGTTTGGCTTTCTACAAACATGTAGATGAGTGTCCTGGGGTAAGTAAGTCTTATTTTCTGTGACACTCTAAGCTATGGTTGGGCACTTTATTTATAAAGTTCTAAATATATGTATTCAAACATTTATTTGCCTTGACTCAGAATGTTCAACTTTCCTTATTTCCAGACAGTCAGTTTCATATTTGGGATTATGCATTGAATTATCATATTTTTTCTTACCTCAAAAATTTGACTTTTTTCCCTGTGGGCTGTTAGGCTCGCGGGGGCTGTAAATGCTTCATTTTATTGCGTCATTCTTGGCGCGGACTTTTTTGGCGCAAAAATTCTTTTCCGTTTCCGGCGTCATACGTGTCGCCGGAAGTTGCGTCATTTTTTGACGTTATTTTGCGCCAAAAATGTCGGCGTTCCGGATGTGGCGTCATTTTTGGCGCCAAAAGCATTTAGGCGCCAAATAATGTGGGCGTCTTATTTGGCGCTAAAAAATATGGGCGTCGCTTTTGTCTCCACATTATTTCAGTCTCATTTTTCATTTGCTTCTGGTTGCTAGAAGCTTGATGTTTGGCATTTTTTCCCATTCCTGAAACTGTCTTATAAGGAATTTGATCTATTTTGCTTTATATGTTGTTTTTTCTCTTACATATTGCAAGATGTCTCACGTTGCATCTGAGCCAGAAGATACTACAGGAAAACCACTGCCTGCTGGATCTACCAAAGCTAAGTGTATCTGCTGTAAACTTTTGGTAGCTATTCCTCCAGCTGTTGTTTGTAATAATTGTCATGACAAACTTGTTAAAGCAGATAATATTTCCTTTAGTGATGTACCATTGCCTGTTGCAGTTCCCTCAACATCTAAGGTGCAGAATGTTCCTGATAACATAAGAGATTTTGTTTCTGAATCCATAAAGAAGGCTTTGTCTGTTATTTCTCCTTCTAGTAAACGTAAAAAGTCTTTTAAATCTTCTCTCTCTCCAGATGAATTTTTAAATGAACACCATCATTCTGATTCTTTGGACTCTTCTGGTTCAGAGGATTCTGTCTCAGAGATTGATGCTGATAAATCTTCATATTTATTTAAGATGGAATTTATTCGCTCTTTACTTAAAGAAGTACTAATTGCTTTAGAAATAGAGGATTCTAGTCCTCTTGATACTAATTCTATACGTTTGGATAAGGTTTTTAAAGCTCCTGCGGTTATTCCAGAAGTCTTTCCTGTTCCTAATGCTATTTCTGCTGTAATTTCCAAGGAATGGGATAAATTGGGTAATTCATTTACTCCTTCTAAACGTTTTAAGCAATTATATCCTGTTCCGCCTGACAGGTTAGAATTTTGGGACAAAATCCCTAAAGTTGATGGGGCTATTTCTACCCTTGCTAAACGTACTACCATTCCTACGTCAGATGGTACCTCGTTTAAGGATCCTTTAGATAGAAAAATTGAATCTTTTCTAAGAAAAGCTTATCTATGTTCAGGTAATCTTCTTAGACCTGCTATATCATTGGCTGATGTTGCTGCAGCTTCAACTTTTTGGTTGGAAACTCTAGCGCAACAAGTAACAAATCGTGATTCTCATGATATTATTATTCTTCTCCAGCATGCTAATAATTTCATCTGTGATGCCATTTTTGATATTATTAGAGTTGATGTTAGGTTTATGTCTCTGGCTATCTTAGCCAGAAGAGCTTTATGGCTTAAGACCTGGAATGCTGATATGGCTTCTAAATCAACTCTACTTTCCATTTCTTTCCAGGGAAACAAATTATTTGGTTCTCAGTTGGATTCTATTATTTCAACTGTTACTGGTGGGAAAGGAACTTTTTTACCACAGGATAAAAAGTCTAAAGGTAAAAACAGGGCTAACAATCGTTTTCGTTCCTTTCGTTTCAACAAAGAACAAAAGCCTGATCCTTCGTCCTCAGGAGCAGTTTCAGTTTGGAAACCATCTCCAGTCTGGAATAAATCCAAGCCTGCTAGAAAGGCAAAGCCTGCTTCTAAGTTCACATGAAGGTACGGCCCTCATTCCAGTTCAGCTGGTAGGGGGCAGGTTACGTTTTTTCAAAGAAATTTGGATCAATTCTGTTCACAATCTTTGGATTCAGAACATTGTTTCAGAAGGGTACAGAATTGGTTTCAAGTTGAGACCTCCTGCAAAGAGATTTTTTCTTTCCCGTGTCCCAGTAAATCCAGTGAAAGCTCAAGCATTTCTGAATTGTGTTTCAGATCTAGAGTTGGCTGGAGTAATTATGCCAGTTCCAGTTCCGGAACAGGGGATGGGGTTTTATTCAAATCTCTTCATTGTACCAAAGAAGGAGAATTCCTTCAGACCAGTTCTGGATCTAAAATTATTGAATCGTTATGTAAGGATACCAACGTTCAAGATGGTAACTGTAAGGACTATATTGCCTTTTGTTCAGCAAGGGAATTATATGTCCACAATAGATTTACAGGATGCATATCTGCATATTCCGATTCATCCAGATCATTATCAGTTCCTGAGATTCTCTTTTCTAGACAAGCATTACCAATTTGTGGCTCTACCGTTTGGCCTTGCTACAGCTCCAAGAATTTTCACAAAGATTCTCGGTGCCCTTCTGTCTGTAATCAGAGAACAGGGTATTGTGGTATTTCCTTATTTGGACGATATCTTGGTACTTGCTCAGTCTTTACATTTAGCAGAGTCTCATACGAATCGACTTGTGTTGTTTCTTCAAGATCATGGTTGGAGGATCAATTTACCAAAAAGTTCTTTGATTCCTCAAACAAGGGTAACCTTTCTGGGTTTCCAGATAGATTCAGTGTCCATGACTCTGTCTTTAACAGACAAGAGACGTCTAAAATTGATTACAGCTTGTCGAAACCTTCAGTCTCAATCATTCCCTTCGGTAGCCTTATGCATGGAAATTCTAGGTCTTATGACTGCTGCATCGGACGCGATCCCCTTTGCTCGTTTTCACATGCGACCTCTTCAGCTCTGTATGCTGAACCAATGGTGCAGGGATTACACGAAGATATATCAATTAATATCTTTAAAACCGATTGTTCGACACTCTCTAACGTGGTGGACAGATCACCTTCGTTTAATTCAGGGGGCTTCTTTTGTTCTTCCGACCTGGACTGTAATTTCAACAGATGCAAGTCTCACAGGTTGGGGAGCTGTGTGGGGATCTCTGACGGCACAAGGAGTTTGGGAATCTCAGGAGGTGAGATTACCGATCAATATCTTGGAACTCCGTGCAGTTTTCAGAGCTCTTCAGTTTTGGCCTCTTCTGAAGAGAGAATCGTTCATTTGTTTTCAGACAGACAATGTCACAACTGTGGCATACATCAATCATCAAGGAGGGACTCACAGTCCTCTGGCTATGAAAGAAGTATCTCGAATTTTGGTTTGGGCGGAATCCAGCTCCTGTCTAATCTCTGCGGTTCATATCCCAGGTGTAGACAATTGGGAAGCGGATTATCTCAGTCGCCAAACGTTGCATCCGGGCGAATGGTCTCTTCACCCAGAGGTATTTCTTCAGATTGTTCAAATGTGGGGGCTCCCAGAGATAGATCTGATGGCCTCTCATCTAAACAAGAAACTTCCCAGGTATCTGTCCAGATCCCGGGATCCTCAGGCGGAGGCAGTGGATGCATTATCACTTCCTTGGAAGTATCATCCTGCCTATATCTTTCCGCCTCTAGTTCTTCTTCCAAGAGTAATCTCCAAGATTCTGAGGGAATGCTCGTTTGTTCTGCTAATAGCTCCGGCATGGCCTCACAGGTTTTGGTATGCGGATCTTGTCCGGATGGCATCTTGCCAACCATGGACTCTTCCGTTAAGACCAGACCTTCTGTCACAAGGTCCTTTTTTCCATCCGGATCTGAAATCCTTAAATTTAAAGGTATGGAGATTGAACGCTTGATTCTTGGTCAAAGAGGTTTCTCTGACTCCGTGATTAATACTATGTTACAGGCTCGTAAATCTGTATCTCGAGAGATATATTATAGAGTCTGGAAGACTTATATTTCTTGGTGTCTTTCTCATCATTTTTCTTGGCATTCTTTTAGAATACCGAGAATTTTACAGTTTCTTCAGGATGGTTTAGACAAGGGTTTGTCCGCAAGTTCTTTGAAAGGACAAATCTCCGCTCTTTCTGTTCTTTTTCACAGAAAGATTGCTATTCTTCCTGATATTCATTGTTTTGTACAAGCTTTGGTTCGTATAAAACCTGTCATTAAGTCAATTTCTCCTCCTTGGAGTTTGAATTTGGTTCTGGGAGCTCTTCAAGCTCCTCCGTTTGAACCTATGCATTCATTGGACATTAAATTACTTTCTTGGAAAGTTTTGTTCCTTTTGGCCATCTCTTCTGCTAGAA
The DNA here is from genome assembly GCF_027579735.1 of Bombina bombina. Taxonomy (NCBI): domain Eukaryota; kingdom Metazoa; phylum Chordata; class Amphibia; order Anura; family Bombinatoridae; genus Bombina; species Bombina bombina. The sequence goes on along the minus strand of NC_069501.1, from coordinate 699,659,627 downwards.
GAGTTTCTGAATTATCTGCTCTTTCTTGTGAGTCTCCTTTTCTGATTTTTCATCAGGATAAGGCGGTGTTGCGAACTTCTTTTGAATTTTTACCTAAAGTTGTGAATTCCAACAACATTAGTAGAGAAATTGTGGTTCCTTCATTATGTCCTAATCCTAAGAATTCTAAGGAGAAATCGTTGCATTCTTTGGATGTTGTTAGAGCTTTGAAATATTATGTTGAAGCTACGAAATCTTTCCGTAAGACTTCTAGTCTATTTGTTATCTTTTCCGGTTCTAGGAAAGGCCAGAAAGCTTCTGCCATTTCTTTGGCATCTTGGTTGAAATCTTTAATTCATCTTGCCTATGTTGAGTCGGGTAAAATTCCGCCTCAGAGAATTACAGCTCATTCTACTAGGTCAGTATCTACTTCCTGGGCGTTTAGGAATGAAGCTTCGGTTGACCAGATCTGCAAAGCAGCAACTTGGTCCTCTTTGCATACTTTTACTAAATTCTACCATTTTGATGTATTTTCTTCTTCTGGAGCAGTTTTTGGTAGAAAAGTTCTTCAGGCAGCGGTTTCAGTTTGAATCTTCTGCTTATGTTTTTTGTTAAACTTTATTTTGGGTGTGGATTATTTTCAGCAGGAATTGGCTGTCTTTATTTTATCCCTCCCTCTCTAGTGACTCTTGTGTGGAAAGATCCACATCTTGGGTAGTCATTATCCCATACGTCACTAGCTCATGGACTCTTGTTAATTACATGAAAGAAAACATAATTTATGTAAGAACTTACCTGATAAATTCATTTCTTTCATATTAACAAGAGTCCATGAGGCCCACCCTTTTTTGTGGTGGTTATGATTTTTTTGTATAAAGCACAATTATTCCAATTCCTTATTTTATATGCTTCGCACTTTTTTTCTTATCACCCCACTTCTTGGCTATTCGTTAAACTGATTTGTGGGTGTGGTGAGGGGTGTATTTATAGGCATTTTAAGGTTTGGGAAACTTTGCCCCTCCTGGTAGGAATGTATATCCCATACGTCACTAGCTCATGGACTCTTGTTAATATGAAAGAAATGAATTTATCAGGTAAGTTCTTACATAAATTATGTTTTTTCTTTTTTTCCTGCAATATCTATTTCTATGTTTTTAGTATAGACATATAATATTATAATTTTCCTCATATTGAGGTGACACTGAACCCAAATTTTTACTTTCGTGATTCAGATAGAGCATGCAATTTTAAGCAACTTTCTAATTTACTCCTATCAAATTTTCTTCATTCTCTTGGTATCTTTATTTGAAAAGCAAGAATGTAAGTTTAGATGCCGGCCCATTTTTGGTGAACAACCAGGGTTGTCCTTGCTGATTGGACAGCACCAAAAAACAAGTGCTGTCCAGTGTACTGAACCAAAAAGTGTCTGGCTCCTTAGCATAGATATAAAAAAGATCCCTAATATCCTATAGGGGAGGTGGGAAGGAGGGTATATAAACCTAGACCTTCTGGTATAATCCTAAATACAACAGAAGGTAGTGCATAATGCCTGGATTTAAGTAATTTATAATAAAGTGTAAAGAAAAAGAAGCATTATATTGGCACACTTGCAGGTTATATCACCATGGAGAGTAAGGTGGTGAAGAACGGTATGTGTACAGGAAATACAATAATTCATTCATAAAACATAACATTTATTGATCATATCAGCATAAAAACTGTGGACCATGCCACCATTAAAAAAAAAAAGTATAGATGAAAAGTGTGTGATTGTGATTATTTAAAAACAGGTATCATATAGTGAGTACTGCTGTTCCTCCTGAGTCAGGCAAGACGCCTGAAGGTTAATGTTTATAGATCGTAGGTGGAATAATACAAATTGTGTGTATAGACACAAATTGGTAACCAAGGATTTATTAACAATATGATTGCTAGATATGTTGATTCCCAATGGCAATGCTATAAAGTAAAAAAAGGTCAGAATAAATCTGCTCCCAATAATTGCGTATTATGCTTATCAGGGAATATGACATATATAACTGATTGCCATCAAATAACCAGATGTAATTGTATTACTTACATTTGTGTTTAATTTAAGTTATTATATAATATACTGAGGAACGTAACTGCTCCACATTATCTACACAGCTAGATAAGCCGTTACCGTGGCAATTATATATAGATTAAAGGCAGGGAGGAACAAAATTGCTCCACTACGTTATCCCAACCTGTTATCAAATGCCAACGTGTCCCTTTTGCGTATTGTACTAGCTACTAACTAGAGTGCATAGATAAATCGTATTATATTATTAAATAAGTATTTGCCACTGAGGCCAACGTTAGCTAGATAATTGCCCAACCACTGTATATTTTAACTATAAGAGAGCGCACCCCCGTAGGGGATAAAGCTTGTTGGTTACAATTATCTATGTTCTAAAAGTTGCTAGATTCAAGTGGAGTTATAAGCAAAATATGCCAATGAAGGCCAACGTTAACCACTACGATTCTAAAGAGGATCCACAATTTCAAACAAAATTATCAGCGAGGAGGAAAAACAGTGCAAACGCCTGATGCGCGTTTCGCATCTGCTTTGTCAAAGGCGACCCGCAACTTCACCTGGGCTTCCTTAAAACGGCCCGCCGGCCAATCGGATCAATCTGTTTGTTTATGTCAGTCGTCCATCAGTCAATCGCATCATCCATTCTGCGATAGGCTGAGAGCAGGGGGTGTGTAATTCCTGTGCCTCAGAGGGGCGTATGTATCCTGTTAGGTATATACACACGCCTACCTGTCAGATATTTTTCACAAAACAGAGAGAGATTATTATGTGATCCGGTGCGATCAGAAACATTATACATTACAGTCGGCACTAATGGTTCAATGAGATACTGTGTATACTACATTGTGACAAGTCCGTAGGTTTGTTTTGCAGATAAAAAAAAAAGCACATTTTTAAGAGGTGTTATGCTATTAATGCTTTTGTCCCGTTATCGGATGCCATTTTCACGATTGGGAAAAACGACATCTGTACATTGGAGGATATAGATCATAGGATTGGTTTATGATTGTATAATCCTAATATTTACAGATTTCTTGATTTCTCAGATGGTACACAAAGTGCAGAGGTGCCGATACTGATCACGCATTGCGATCAAAAGTGACCATACAGATCACAGCAATGCTATGTATGATATAAATGCAAAGTCATCAGTGTGTTTCACAAATTAAAACAGCAAGTTTTAAAGGATATTTATTGGTATTATTTTAATTCATTTATTTAGTATCTTATGGTGAATGACCAGCCAAAGTCTTTACAGTAGAAAATACAAATCATAGAATTAGATGAAAATTGCACCGTCCAAGTGATCTCATTTCTCAACAAGTATATCGATTAATCACTGAGATGCTATGTAACAAATCTTATAAAGTCAGATCCATGGATTTATTTCTCAAATTTCAACAGGTTTTAAAATCTATGTTCCATTATTAGTTTGGTCCAGTTATTTGGTACCATTTGGCAGCCATTGGTCAGAGGACAGAAAGACTGTCCACATTAGTGGAGTTTACAAGTCATGTGATAAGGTTCAGAAAATGCATAGTCTGTATGTTCCTGTATATTTTTAGATGCATCAGGTAACCCTAATAAGATGTGGAAATGCTAGTATTTGTCACATTCCTAGGTACTGATGCACGTGTTATTATAGGGAAGGAACCAGCATACATTGAGAGATTAATTTATTATTATTAAATTCAATGATGGGTCTTCGTTCTCTTGAGACTATCCTAGGTGGTACTCATCTTTGCATTTGTTTTTATTATTGACCCAGAAAGGTGCTGTAGGTGATTAATTCATTCATGCCAAGAGGGTTCATATCATACACTGTAACCTGAAAATCCACTTTGTTTCAGCTATAAGAAGGGCATTTTCAATATTGCCACCACTTATTCCAAGGGAGACCTTTTAAGAGGTGTTATGCTATTAATGCTTTTGTCCCGTTATCGGATGCCATTTTCACGATTGGGAAAAACGACATCTGTACATTGGAGGATATAGATCATAGGATTGGTTTATGATTGTGTAATCCTAATATTCACAGATATCTTGATTTCTCAGATGGTACACATAAAGTGCAGAGGTGCCGATACTGATCACGCGTAGCGATCAAAAGTGACCATACAGATCACAGCAATGCTATGTATGGTATGATATAAATCCAAAGTCATCAGTGTGTTTCACAAATTAAAACAGCAAGTTTTAAAGGATATTTATTGGTATTATTTTAATTAATTTATTTAGTATCTTATGGTGAATGACCAGCCAACGTCTTTACAGTAGAAAATACAAATCATAGAATTAGATGAAAATTGCACCGTCCAAGTGATCTAATTTCTCAACAAGTATATTGATTAATCACTGAGATGCTATGTAACAAATCTTAGAGTCAGATCCATGGATTTATTTCTCAAATTTCAAGACAGGTTTTAAAATCTATTTTCCATTATTAGTTTGGTCCAGTTATTTGGTACCATTTGGCAGCCATTGGTCAGTGGACAGAAAGACTCCACATTAGTGGAGTTTACAAGTCATGTGATAAGGTTCAGAAAATGCATAGTCTGTATGTTCCCGTATATTTTTAGATGTATCAGGTAACACTAATAAGATGTGGAAATGCTAGTATTTGTCACATTCCTAGGTACCGATGCACGTGTTATTATAGAGAAGGAACCAGCATACATTGAGAGATTAATTTATTATTATTAAATTAAATGATGGGTCTTCGTTCTCTTGAGACTATCCTAGGTGGTACTCATCTTTGCATTTGTTTTTATTATTGACCCAGAAAGGTGCTGTAGGTGATTAATTCATTCATGCCAAGAGGGTTCATACACTGTAACCTGAAATTCCCCTTTGTTTCAGCTCTAACCCAGCAGGAGACTACCTGACGATGTATAATACCCTGATTAAAGATGCCAAAGGTAAAGGCATAATTGATGACAAGGAATACAAGTTCCTTGACGGTGGAGAGCCCAAAAACTGCAACATTTTATCTCCTGCCTAAGATACACAAGAACAAAACAATACCACCAGGCAGGCCAATTGTCTCTGGCATTGGTAGCCTCTGCGAACAGGCATCTAGGTACATTGACCTATATTTGAGGGACATAGTCCTCACACTTCCATCTTATACGAGAGATACAATGGATGTCTTGAGTAAAATTGAAGGGGTGATCTTAGAGGAAGATATGTTACTTGCGACGTAGAATCCCTCTATACATCTATCGATCACAAATGGGGGTGTCATGCAGTCAACTATTTCCTCCAGATGGAACCATCAGAGAATATACTGAAGAATTGATTTATTGTGTGGCTCCTGAAGTTTATACTGAGCCACAACTTCTTTGTCTTCAATGACAAAAATTTTCTTCAAACTCGCGGAACCACCATGGGCACAGCATGTGCCCCAACATATGCCAATATATATCTGGGATGGTGGGAACGCCAGTTTGTCTTTGGGGAGAATATGGATACATTTGCAGAGAATGTGGTTCTGTGGCTCAGATATATAGACGATGTGTTTGTAATCGGGAAAGGAGAAGCCTCACTCTTCAAAGACTTTATTATGAATCTAAACAGCAACAATCTGAACTTACGGCTGACATATGAGATAGAACGTGACAGTGTAACATTCCTAGATCTGAGGATATCTAGAGATATGTTTGGACAGGTCCAATCAGACCTGTACAGAAAAGAAACTGCTACAAATGCTATATTGAATTATGAAAGTGCACACCACCCATCGACTAAAAAGGCGATTCCGTTTGGAGAATTCCTCAGGCTAAGGCGCAACTGTTCGGACATGCTCACCTTCAAAAAACAAGCAAGAGATATGAAAAATAGACTAAAAGTCAGAGGATACCCAAATAGGGCCCTAAAAAGAGCGTACCATAGGGCTCTACATACGGATAGACTAGATCTGTTAAAACCAAAGTCCAAAACCAACATGGATAATAAAGTATGCTTCATTGGTACCTTCAATAAAAGAAATTCTGAACAAACATGCCCACATCCTGAGAACAGATGATGATCTCTCGTAATGCTTGGGGAAGACAATTGCTATGAGCTGGAAGAGAGCACCCACAATAAGGGACAAAATAACAAGAAGTCACTTCGTGAAACACATCAATCGAAGGAAGGATAAGGTCAAAGGTACACACGCCTAAGGTACATGTATATTTTGTCCCTACATGCTCAATGTACAACAGATAGACATTTTTCCTACTGGCACAATACATATAACTGACTTTTTTAACTGTAAGAGTAAAAATATAATATATTGCATTGAGTGCAAATGCAAAAAGAGATACGTAGGGATGTCTACAAGAGAGTTCAGAAAACGCCTGGGGGAACATAGATGTGGTATCAAAAATGCGAGGAAAGACTTGGAAAGAGATAAGAAATTAACAACGGTGGCTAGACACTTCCTAGAAAAACATGACTGTAAACCTGACCTCCAATGTTGGATACTTCAAAAGGTCTCCCTTGGAATAAGTGGTGGCAATATTGAAAATGCCCTTCTTATAGCTGAAACAAAGTGGATTTTCAGGTTACAGTGTATGATATGAACCCTCTTGGCATGAATGAATTAATCACCTACAGCACCTTTCTGGGTCAATAATAAAAACAAATGCAAAGATGAGTACCACCTAGGATAGTCTCAAGAGAACGAAGACCCATCATTGAATTTAATAATAATAAATTAATCTCTCAATGTATGCTGGTTCCTTCTCTATAATAACACGTGCATCAGTACCTAGGAATGTGACAAATACTAGCATTTCCACATCTTATTAGGGTTACCTGATGCATCTAAAAATATACAGGAACATACAGACTATGCATTTTCTGAACCTTATCACATGACTTGTAAACTCCACTAATGTGGACAGTCTTTCTGTCCTCTGACCAATGGCTGCCAAATGGTACCAAATAACTGGACCAAACTAATAATGGAACATAGATTTTAAAACCTGTTGAAATTTGAGAAATAAATCCATGGATCTGACTTTATAAGATTTGTTACATAGCATCTCAGTGATTAATCGATATACTTGTTGAGAAATGAGATCACTTGGACGGTGCAATTTTCATATAATTCTATGATTTGTATTTTCTACTGTAAAGACTTTGGCTGGTCATTCACCATAAGATACTAAATAAATGAATTAAAATAATACCAATAAATATCCTTTAAAACTTGCTGTTTTAATTTGTGAAACACACTGATGACTTTGCATTTATATCATACATAGCATTGCTGTGATCTGTATGGTCACTTTTGATCGCAATGCGTGATCAGTATCGGCACCTCTGCACTTTGTGTACCATCTGAGAAATCAAGAAATCTGTAAATATTAGGATTATACAATCATAAACCAATCCTATGATCTATATCCTCCAATGTATAGATGTCGTTTTCTCCAATCGTGAAAATGGCATCCGATAACGGGATAAAAGCATTAATAGCATAACACCTCTTAAAAATGTGCTTTTTTTATCTGCAAAACAAACCTACGGACTTGTCGTCACAATGTAGTATACACAGTATCTCATTGAACCATAAGTGTCGACTGTAATGTATAATGTTGTTTCGGATCGCACCGGATCACATAATAATCTCTCTCTGTTTTGTGAAAAATATCTGACAGGTAGGCGTGTGTATATACGTAACAGGATACACACGCCCCTCTGAGGCACAGGAATTACACACCCCCTGCTCTCAGCCTATCGCAGAATGGATGATGCGATTGGCTGATGGACGACTGACATAAACAAACAGATTGATCTGATTGGCCGGCGGGCCGTTTTGAGGAAACGCAGGTGAAGTTGCGGGTCGCCTTTGACAAAGCAGATGCGAAACGCGCGTCAGGTGTTCGCACTGCTTTTCCTCCTCGCTGATAATTTTGTTTGAAATTGTGGATCCTCTTTAGAATCGTAGTGGTTAACGTTGGCCTTCATTGGCATATTTTGCTTATAACTCCACTTGAATCTAGCAACTTTTAGAACATAGATACTAATTGTAACCAACAAGCTTTATCCCCTACGGGGGTGCGCTCTCTTATAGTTAAAATATACAGTGGTTGGGCAATTATCTAGCTAACGTTGGCCTCAGTGGCAAATACTTATTTAATTATATAATACGATTTATCTATGCACTCTAGTTAGTAGCTAGTACAATACGCTAAAGGGACACGTTGGCATTTGATAACAGGTTGGGATAACATAGTGGAGCAATTTTGTTCCTCCCTGCCTTTAATCTGTATATAATTGCCACGGTACCGGCTTATCTAGCTGTGTAGATAATGTGGAGCAGTTACGTTCCTCAGTATATTATATAATAACTTAAATTAAACACAAATGTAAGTAATACAATTACATCTGGTTATTTGATGGCAATCAGTTATATATGTCATATTTCCCTGATAAGCATAATACACAATTTCTTTCATGTAATTAGCAAGAGTCCATGAGCTAGTGACGTATGGGATATACATTCCTACCAGGAGGGGCAAAGTTTCCCAAACCTTAAAATGCCTATAAATACACCCCTCACCACACCCACAATTCAGTTTTACAAACTTTGCCTCCGATGGAGGTGGTGAAGTAAGTTTGTGCTAGATTCTACGTTGATATGCGCTCCGCAGCAAGTTGGAGCCCGGTTTTCCTCTCAGCGTGCAGTGAATGTCAGAGGGATGTGAGGAGAGTATTGCCTATTTGAATGCAGTGATCTCCTTCTACGGGGTCTATTTCATAGGTTCTCTGTTATCGGTCGTAGAGATTCATCTCTTACCTCCCTTTTCAGATCGATACTCTTATATATACCATTACCTCTGCTGATTCTCGTTTCAGTACTGGTTTGGCTTTCTACAAACATGTAGATGAGTGTCCTGGGGTAAGTAAATCTTATTTTCTGTGACACTCTAAGCTATGGTTGGGCACTTTGTTTTTAAAGTTCTAAATATATGTATTCAAACATTTATTTGCCTTGACTCAGAATGTTCAACTTTCCTTATTTTTCAGACAGTCAGTTTCATATTTGGGATAATGCATTTGAATTAATCATTTTTTCTTACCTTCAAAAATTTGACTCTTTTTTTCCCTGTGGGCTGTTAGGCTCGCGGGGGCTGAAAATGCTTCATTTTATTGCGTCATTCTTGGCGCGGACTTTTTTGGCGCAAAAATTCTTTTCCGTTTCCGGCGTCATACGTGTCGCCGGAAGTTGCGTCATTTTTTAACGTTATTTTGCGCCAAAAATGTCGGCGTTCCGGATGTGGCGTCATTTTTGGCGCCAAAAGCATTTAGGCGCCAAATAATGTGGGCGTCTTATTTGGCGCTAAAAAATAAGGGCGTCGCTTTTGTCTCCACATTATTTGTCTTATTTTTTCATTGCTTCTGGTTGCTAGAAGCTTGTTCTTTGGCATTTTTTCCCATTCCTGAAACTGTCATTTAAGGAATTTGATCAATTTTGCTTTATATGTTGTTTTTTTCTCTTACATATTGCAAGATGTCTCACGTTGCATCTGAGTCAGAAGATACTACAGGAAAATCGCTGTCTTGTGCTGGAGCTACCAAGCTAAGTGTATCTGCTATAATTTTTGGTGTCTGTTTCTCCAGCTGTTGTTTGTATTGCATGTCATGACAAACTTATTAATGCAGATAAAATTTCCTTTAGTACTGTTACATTACCTGTTGCTGTTCCGTCAACATCTAATTTTCAGAGTGTTCCTGATAAACATAAGAGATTTTATTTTTTAAATCCATTAAGAAGGCTATGTCTGTTATTTATCCTTCTAGTTTACATAAAAGTCTTTTAAAACTTCTCTTTTTTCAGATGAATTTTTAAATGAACATCATCATTCTGATACTGATAATGGTTCTTCTGGTTCAGAGGTTTCTGTCTCAGAGGTTGATGCTGATAAATCTTTGTATTTGTTCAAGATGGAATTTATTCGTTCTTTATTTAAAGAAGTATTAATTGCATTAGAAATAGAGGATTCTGGTCCTCTTGATACTAAATCTAAACGTTTAAATAAGGTTTTTAAATCTCCTGTAGTTATTCCAGAAGTGTTTAATCTCCCTGATGCTATTTCTGAAGTAATTTCCAGGGAATGGAATAATTTGGGTAATTCTTTTACTCCTTCCAAACGTTTAAGCAATTATATCCTGTGCCATCTGGCAGATTAGAGTTTTTTTGGGGACAAAATCCCTAAAGTTATGGGGCTGTCTCTACTCCTGCTAAATGTGCTACTATTCCTACGGCAGATAGTACTTCATTTAAGGATCCTTTAGATAGGAAAATTGAATCCTTTCTAAGAAAAGCTTACTTATGTTCAGGTAATCTTCTTAGACCTGCTAAATTTTTAGCGGATGTTGCTGCAGCCTCAACTTTTTGGTTAGAAGCTTTAGCGCAACAAGTAACAGATCATAATTTTATAGCATTATTATTATTCTATAACATGCTAATAATTTTGTTGGTGATACCATCTTTTGATATCATTAGAGTTGATGTCAGGTATATGTCTCTAGCTATTTTAGCTAGAAAAGCTTTATGGATTAAACTTGGAATGCTGATATGTCTTCTAAGTCACCTTTGCTTTCCCTTTCTTTCCAGGGTAATAAATTATTATCTCAACTGTTTCTGGAAGGAAGGGAACTTTTTTACCAAAGGATAAAAAATCTAAGGTCAATTTAGGTCTAATAATCATTTTCGTTCCTTTCCTCATAATAAGGAACAAAAGCCTGATCCTTCATCCTCAGGAAAGGTATCAGTTTGGAAACTATTTTCAGTTTGGAATATATCCAAGCCTTATAGAAAACCTATAGCCAGCTCCTAAGTACCCATGAAGGTGCGGACCTTATTCCAGCTCAGCTGGTATGGGGCAGATTATGTTTTCTTCAAAGATATTTAGATCAATTCCGTTCTCAATCTCTGGTTTCAGAACATTGTTTCAGAAAGGTACAGAATTGGCTTCAGTTAAGGCCTCCTGCTAAGAGATTTTTTTCTTTCCCGTGTCCCAGTTAACACAGCAAAGGCTCAGCATTTCTGAAATGTGTTTCAGATCTAGAGTTGGCTGGAGTAATTATGCCAGTTCCAGTTCTGGAACAGGGGCTGGGGTTTTATTTTATCTCTTCATTGTACCAAAGAAGGTCAATTCCTTCAGACCAGTTCCGGCTCTATCAATATTGAATCGTTATGTAAGGATACCAACATTCAAGATGGTTACTGTAGGACTATCCTGCCTTTTGTTTAGCAAGGGCATTATATGTCTACAATAGATTTACAGGATGTGTATCTGCATATTCCGATTCATCCAGATCACTTTTAGTGTCTGAGATTCTCTTTTTAGACAAGCATTACCAGTTTTGTGGCTCTACCATTTGGCCTAGCCTCAGTTCCAAGAATTTTTTTGGTTCTCGGTGCCCTTCTTTCTGTAATCAGAGAACAGGGTTTTGGTATTTCCTTATTGGACGATATCTGGGTACTTGCTCAGTCTTCTCATTTTCGAAGAATCTCATACGAATCGACTTGTGTTGTTTCTTCAAGTTCATGGTTGGAGGATCAATTTACCAATCAGTTCATTGATTCCTCAGACAAGGGTAACCTTTTTAGGTTTCTAGATAGATTCAGTGTCTATGACTATGTCCTTGTCAGACAAGAGAAGTTTAACATTGATATCAGATTGTCAAAACCTTCAGTCACAATCATTCCCTTTGGTAGCCTTATGCATGGAAATTTTAGGTCTTAGGACTGCCGCATCAGATGCGATCTCCTTTGCTCATTTTCACATGCGACCTCTTCAGCTCTGTATGCTGAACCAATGGTGCAGGGATTACTCAAAGATATCTCAATTAATATCTTTAAACCGATTATACGACACTCTCTGACATGGTGGACAGATCACCATCGTTTAGTTCAGGGGGCTTCTTGTTCTTCCGACCTGGACTATAATCTCAACAGATGCAAGTCTTACAGGTTGGGGAGCTGTGTGGGGGTATCTGACGGCACAAGGGGTTTGGGAATCTCAGGAGGTGAGATTTCCGATCAATATTTTGGAACTCCGTGAAATTTTCAGAGCTCTTCAGTCTTGGCCTCTTCTGAAGAGAGAGTTGTTCATTTGTTTTCAGATAGACAATGTCACAACTGTGGCATACATCAATCATCAAGGAGGGACTCACAGTCCTCTGGCTATGAAAGAAGTATCTCGAATTTTAGTTTGGGCGGAATCCAGCTCCTGTCTAATCTCTGCGGTTCATATCCCAGGTATGGAAAATTGGAAAGCGGATTATCTCAGTCGCCAAACGTTGCACCTGGGCGAATGGTCTTCACCCAGAGGTATTTCCTCAGATTGTTCAAATGTGGGAACTCCCAGAAATAGATCTGATGGCTTCTCATCTAAACAAGAAACTTCCCTGGTATCTGTCCGGATCCCGGGATCCTCGGGCGGAGGCAGTGGATGCATTTACAAGTGTCATCCTGCCTATATCTTTCCGCCTCTAGTTCTTCTTCCAAGGGTATTCTCCAATATTCTAAAGGAATGCTCGTTTGTCCTGCTGGTAGCTCCAGCATGGCCTCACAGGTTTTGGTATGCGGATCTTGTCCGGATGGCCTCTTGCCGGCTGTGGACTCTTCCGTTAAGACCAGTCTTTCTGTCTCAAGGTTCTTTTTTCCATCAGGTTCTCAAAACCTTAGTTTTAAGGTGTGGAGTTTGAACGCTTGATTCTTGGTCAAAGAGGTTTCTCTGACTCTGTGATTGATACTATGTGACAGGCTCGTAAATCTGTATCTAGAGAGATATATTATAGAGTCTGGAAGACTTATATTTCTTCAGGATGGTTTAGATAAAGGTTTGTCCGCAAGTTTCTTGTAAGACAAATCTCTGCTCTTTCTGTTCTTTTTCACAGAAGGATTGCTAATCTTCCTGATATTCATTGTTTTGTACAACCTTTGGTTCGTATAAAACTTGTCATTAGGTCAATTTCTCCTCCTTGGAGTTTGAATTTGGTTCTGGGGGCTCTTCAAGCTCCTCCTTTTGAACCCATGCATTCTTTGGTCGTTATATAACTTTCTTGGAAAGTTTTGTTTCTTTTGGCCATCTCTTCTGCCAGAAGAGTCTCTGAATTATCTACTCTTTTTTGTGAGTCTCCTTTTCTGATTTTGCATCAGGATAAGGCGGTGCTGCGAACTTCTTTTGATTTTTTTACCTAAGGTTGTGAATTCTAACAACATTAGTAGAGAAATTGTGGTTCCTTCATTATGTCCTAATCCTATGAATTCTAAGGAGAAATCATTGCATTCTTTGGATGCTGTTAGAGCTTTCTAATATTATGTTGAAGCTACTAAGTCTTTCCGAAAGACTTCTAGTCTATTTGTCATCTTTTCCGGTTCTAGAAAAGACCAGAAAGCTTCTGCCATTTCTTTGGCATCTTGGTTGAAATCTTTATTTCATCATGCCTATGTTGAGTCGGGTAACACTCCGCCTCAAAGGATTACAGCTCATTCTACTAGGTCAGTTTCTACTTCCTGGGCATTTAAGAATGAAGCTTCGGTTGATCAGATTTGCAAAACAGCAACTTGGTCCTCTTTGCATACTTTTACTAAATTCTACCATTTTTGATGTGTTTTCTTCTTCTGAAGCAGTTTTTGGTAGAAACGTACTTCAGGCAGTGGTTTCAGTTTGAATCTTCTGCTTATGTTTTTTCATTAAATTTTATTCTGGGTGTGGATTATTTTCAGCAGGAATTGGCTGTCTTTATTTTATCCCTCCCTCTCTAGTGACTCTTGTGTGGAAAGATTCATTTCTTTCATATTAGCAAGAGTCCATGAGGCCCGCCCTTTTTTGTGGTGGTTTTGATTTTTTTGTATAAAGCACAATTATTCCAATTCCTTATTTTATATGCTTTCGCACTTATTTCTTATCACCCCACTTCTTGGCTATTCGTTAAACTGAATTGTGGGTGTGGTGAGGGGTGTATTTATAGGCATTTTAAGGTTTGGGAAACTTTGCCCCTCCTGGTAGGAATGTATATCCCATACGTCACTAGCTCATGGACTCTTGCTAATATGAAAGAAATGAATTTATCAGGTAAGTTCTTACATAAATTATGTTTTTTGGGAGCAGATTTATTCTGACCTTTTTTTACTTTATAGCATTGCCATTGGGAATCAACATATCTAGCAATCATATTGTTAATAAATCCTTGGTTACCAATTTGTGTCTATACACACAATTTGTATTATTCTACCTACGATCTATAAACATTATAAATATTGACCTCCAGGCATCTTGCCTGACTCAGGAGGAACAGCAGTGCTCACTATATGATACCTGTTTTTAAACAATCACAATCACACACTTTTCATCTATACTTTTTTTTTAATGGTGGCATGGTCCACAGTTTTTATGCTGATATGATCAATAAATGTTATGTTTTATGAATGAATTATTGTATTTCCTGTACACATACCGTTCTTCACCACCTTACTCTCCATGGTGATATAACCTGCAAGTGTGCCAATATAATGCTTCTTTTTCTTTACACTTTATTATAAACTACTTAGCTTAGATGCCTTCTTTATCAAATAAAGATAGCATGAGAATGAAGGAAAAATAATAGGAGTAAATTAGAAAGGTGCTTAACCCCTTAATGACCACATCACTTTTCCATTTTCTGTCCGTTTGGGACCAGGGCTATTTTTACATTTCTGCGGTGTTTGTATTTAGCTGTAATTTTCCTCTTACTCATTTACTGTACCCACACATATTATATACCGTTTTTCTCGCCATTAAATGGACTTTCTAAAGATACCATTATTTTCATCATATCTTATAATTTACTATAAAACAAATTATAAAATATGAGGAAAAAATGGAAAAAAACACACTTTTTCTAACTTTGACCCCCAAAATCTGTTACACATCTACAACCACCAAAAAACACCCATGCTAAATAGTTTCTAAATTTTGTCCTGAGTTTAGAAATACCCAATGTTTACATGTTCTTTGCTTTTTTTGCAAGTTATAGGGCCATAAATACAAATAGCACTTTGCTATTTCCAAACCCCTTTTTTTCAAAATTAGCGCTAGTTACATTGGAACACTGATATCTGTCAGGAATCCCTGAATATCCATTGACATGTATATATTTTTTTTTAGAAGACATCCCAAAGTATTGATCTAGGCCCATTTTGGTATATTTCATGCCACCATTTCACCACCAAATGCGATCAAATAAAAAAAATTGTTCACTTTTTCACAATCTTTTTCAAAAACTTTAGGTTTCTCACTGAAATTATTTACAAGCAGCTTGTGCAATTATGGCATAAATGGTTGTAAATTTTTATCTGGGATCCCTTTTGTTCAGAAATAGCAGACATATATGGCTTTGACGTTGCTTTTTGGTAATTAGAAGGCCGCTAAATGCCACTGTGCACCACACGTGTATTATGCCCAGCAGTTAAGGGGTTAATTAGGGAGCTTTTTGGGGTAATTTTAGCTTTAGTGTAGTAGACAACCCAAAGTATTGATCTAGGCCCATTTTGGTATATTTCATGCCACCATTTCACCGCCAAATGCAATCAAATAAAAAAAAACTTTACATTTTTCCAAATTTTAGATTTCTCACTGAAATCATTTACAAACATTTTGTGCAATTAAGGCACAAATGGTTGTAAATGCTTCTCTGGGATCCCCTTTGTTCAGAAATAGCAGACATATATGGCTTTGGTGTTGCTTTTTGGTAATTAGAAAGCCGCTAAATGCTGCTGCGCACCACACGTGTATTATGCTCAGCAGTGCAGGGGTTAATTAGGGAGCTTGTAGGGTTAATTTTAGCTGCCCAGCAGTGAAGAGGTTAATTAGGTAGCTTGTAGGGAGCTTGCAGGGTTAATTTTAGCTTTAGTGTAGAGATCAGCTTCCCACCTGACGCATCAGACCCCCTGATCCCTCCCAAAGAGCTCTCTTCCCTCCTCCACCCCACAATTGTCCCCGCCATCTTAAGTACTGGAAGAAAGTCTGCCAGTACTAAAAAAAAAAAAAAAAAGGTATCTTTTTTTTTTTTTTTTTAATCTTTTTTTAGCATATTTACATGTGCTGTTGTGTAGGATCCCTCCCTTAGCCCCCAACCTCCCTGATCCCCCCCAGAACAGCTCTCTAACCCTCCCCCTCTGCCTTATTGGGGGCCATCTTGGGCACTGGCAGCTGTCTGCCAGTACCCAGTTTGCAAATAAAATGTTTTTTTTTTTTTTAATTTTTATTCCTTTTTTCTGTAGTGTAGCTTCCCCCCCCCAATACCAATCCCCCACCCGCTCCCAGATCCCTTAGATTTACTTTTTTATATTTTACCCCCCCCCCCTTTCTCCCACTTATAAAAAACAATTTTTCTGTAGTATAGCGGTTCCCACCCGCTCCCTCCCTGTGCACATGCCCGCCCGCTTCCTCCCGTGTACGCGCGCGCCTGTGCGCGCCCCTGGCGATCCCGCCCCCTTTTCTGACTTAGACCGCATCGATGGCCGTACCTTCATGTTCCTATTCTCAAGGAACATTTCAAATTCCTTCGATTTGCCTTTCAGGACAAACACTTACATTTTGTGGCCCTTCCTTTCACTCTTGCTACAGCACCTCAAATCTTTACGAAGGTTCTAGGGGCTCTTCTGGCAGTGATCAGATCTCAGGGTATTGCGGTGGCTCTGTACCTGGATGATATATTGGTTCAGGCGCCATCTTTCATTTAATAAGTTCTCATTTGGAAAAGAAAACAAAATTTGTGCTTACCTGTTAAATTTATTTCTTTCCTGTCCATGACTCGCCCTTAATTTGAGTTGACGGCTTTTTTTTATTATTATTATTATAAACCTCAGGCACCTCTATACCCTTGTTTCATCTTCTTTTTCCATTTTCCTTTGGCTGAATGACTGGGGATTATGAGAAATGGGAGTGACACTTAACAGCTCTGCTGGGGTGTTCTTTGCCGCCTCCTGCAGGCCATGAGTTGAATTCCTAATAGTATTTACAATAGATTTGTGGACTTTGCATGCCAGGAAAGAAAGAAATTAATCGGGTAAGCATAAATTTAGTTTTTTCTCTGAGAAAATAAATCCACAATCCCACAAAAGAGTTGTTGTTGTTTTTTATGCGCTTAAAAAAAACAGATATAATCTTCTCAAGAAGGGACAACTGTCTGCAGGTCCTTTCTACCAAATGCTGCTTCAGATGAAGCAAAAAAATTTAAAATGTTAATGTAGTGAATGTATGCAAAGCCCAAGTAGCTGCTTTGCAAATCTGATTAACTGAAGCGTCATTCTTGAAAGCCCGAGAATTGATAACTGACCTGGTAGAATGAGCTGTGGGGGAGGAGACTGACCTGTCTCTGAATAAGCACTGTGAATCAGAAGTTTTAACCAAGAAGCTAAAGCAATCATAGAGACTTTCTGGCCTTTTTTTGAACCAGAAAAAAGAGCAAACAGATTAGAAGTCTTTCTGAAATCCTTAGTAGCATCAACATAATATTTAAATGCCCTGACAACATCCAAATAATGCAAGGATCTTTCTGAAGTATTCTTAGGATTGGGACATAAAGAAGGAACCACAATCTCTGTTATAGGGACAGTCTACATCAGAATATTTTTTTTAAAAGATAGATAATCCCTTTATTACCCATTCCCTAGTTTTGCATAACCAACACAGTTATATGAATCCACTTCTTACCTCTGATTACATTGTATCTAAGATTCATTACATTCACAACAGGCCATACAAACATGATACATATACTTTATTTCCACAAAGCTAAAGCTTATACATGTTGTTATAGTTACAATAACCGGGTAGTAGTAATTTCTTTGCACTGTTGCTTCCTAGAGTCAAGAGTCTTTCTTTTGTTAAGATAAATACAGTCCAGCGAAATAAGAGCAGGGCTTTATGCCTGTCACTGAATGGTCTGGATCCATTTTCATTTTTTTTGTAAAAAACACAAGCACTTACACTTACATATTATGACATTAGCAATCACTGGAGAAACAGTAGTTTCTTTATACTGTTTCTTCACAGAGTCAACAGTCCTAGTTATAGTCTGGCAAAATAAGAGCAGGTCTATATGCCTGTCATTGAATGGTCAATATTCAACTTTTCAAGAATTTTTTAAATAAAGACACAAACATTGAGGATTGATTCGACCCCAGGCAGAGCTTTCTCAACTATTAGGCCCTCCATTTCTCCTTTGGTTCCCCTATTTACAAGCGAGACATGCTATAGCTACTAGTCCCCACAGGGCGGCCCTCACTAGAGCCCTCACCCCCTTTGAGATCTTATGCACCACACCCTCTATGACTAGAGCCCATATTTCCACCATTTATAAACTGCTGAGAGGCTCCTTTCCCTCCAAAAAGCTTCCTATATCCCTAAATGGGAAAAAGAACTAGGCATTAAATTTTAATATATCAGATACCCAATGGAGCCATATCTTCACAGAAATTAAAACATCATCTCTATCATTGGCAATTGTAGAGTTGAACTATAAACTATTGCCACTGTGGTATTTGACCCCACATCGTTTACATAGCATATTCCCTAACTCTTCTCCCCTATGCTGCAGACACTGTGGAGAGAGAGGTATTTTATCCCATATCTGGTGGTCTTGCCCACTCTTACAAAATTACTGGCATGACATAGCTGAATGCATTACCATGACTTTAGGAATATCGGTTACACTAACACCTGCCATGGTTTTATTGAATGATACACCCAAAATTTCTTGTATATATCGGAAAAAAAATACTGCAATGCATGCTTAACTGTGCTAAACGTCTAATTCCAAGGTTCTGGAAGAAACACCAAGTCCCTGATTTCTTGATGTGGGTAAGAGAGATGGATCATGTGTTGGCCTTAGAAAGAGTACACTACATCTTTGTAGGAAAACAAGACTTTATTGCAGATATACTATACATTTGGGAGCAGAGATAAGTCATATTCGAACTAAGAACGAAATATACACATAATTCTTCATTATGTCTAGAATAATTTGTATTGCTTTGAAGTCTGTTGATCGAGCTACTGATGTTCTGTACCCTATGTTTGTTGCATTTATGCTGTGCACCCCCTGTTGAGGGATGGTCTCTGTGTCAATTGAACTGTACTTGTTGTATATATATATATGATCCCTGTTGGATTGTTTTCATTATTCCTGTACACCTGTTTAAAACAAAATAAAAATTGTTTAATGAAAAAAAAAAAAAACACAAACATTAAACAAAAACATTTTAAACGCATATATTAACTTACCCAGAGTGCCTCCAATTCACCCTCCACAGACCAGAGCCTAAAAGGCAGGGAGAGGGGCGGGGGAGAAAACGAGAGGAAGGGGATATCTAACCAGAAACTGACTCAAACATAGTCAGGATATAGTTAGTCATTGTGGTCAGAAAAACACCAATTGCCTTTAAGATTCTCATTTAAAATGAAGAGATTTTCTAAATGGGTGGATGACTATCTCTAACAGTAACTTGTAAATATGATAAATAAGTTTCCCATTTATGCATAAACCATTTAATCCTTCTCTCTGGGTCACCTTTTGCATCTGTCTGTTCAATCAGCATATGAGAATGAACTTTTCTAATAAGTTGTTGGAAATGGGGTGTTTTATTACTTGCCCAACCTGTCAAAATTAGTTATTTTGCCAGTACAATGACTGTAGATATAAAGGTATCATAACTATGCTTCCTCTCTGTTGATATTAAAAAGATAACATGTTGAACTGAAAGGTGTATCTGTTTAATTTATTTGGTCAGCCAGTAGATTTTATTCCAGAAACTTGTCAGTTTGGGACAATCTCAAAACAAGTGAATCCAATCCGGCACGACACAACTACACTTCGTACAGATATTTTTTAGCCCCGGGTACCCATTTAGAACAGAGACTGGCAGTTATATAGGCTTGTTGCAGAATTTCTAAGTGTGACTCTCAGATTTGCTGAGATAGATATTGTCTGCATTTTATTAGCATTAGCATAAGCTAGCATTTAGGAGTTCCTCATCTACCATTAAGTTAGCGTAACCAGACCATTTGGATAATATCTGTTGCATAGCAGAGCCTTCATAATGTTGGACTATGAGATTGTATTTGTTGGTGATTTTGTAAGATCCTGACTTTGATAGCGTGCATAGCTTATCAATATTTGTTGACTGTAGTGAGCAAGCCATCAGATTTCAACTTATTTATGTAATGTCCACACTGGAAATATGTAAATCTATGAATGTTAGGGAGACCAAATAAGTTTTGCAATTCTTGAAAGATGTGATTTCCAGTGTTAATGGGTTAACTAATTGTTTGAGTCTAATGAGACGTTTCTGCCTCCACAATCGAAAAGTTTCTGTGGTGTGACCAGGTAGAAACTGCAAATTGCCCTGGATTGGTAATATCTACTCACAGATTGTTGCACTCCCCACAATCTGCATATTTTGGCCCATGCCCTCAAAGAATCCCTGTATAATATGTGATTCTGTAAATGTATTGGTAATGAAGTTAAATCTGTGTGGTGGAGAAATGCTAGATGAATTGGATTAGTGAGGCAAGCCTCAAGAACAGGGACTGTGAAGTGGTTATTCCCGACTAGCCAGTCTAATGTTAGTGTCGCCAAATTATACCACAAAATGTTTGGAAGGCAAAGCCCATCCTTACTTAATGGCATAGATAGATACATTTTCCCTATTCTGTTTTTCCCCTCCATATAAAATGTCCTAAAGCGGATTGCAACAAATTG